>NW_015165263.1:304502-318966 GCF_001447785.1 Gekko japonicus | reverse complement strand
GGCGGGCGGGGGGGGAAGACCAGCCTCGGAGCCGGCGGGCAGGCGGGGGGGAGACACCGGCCTCGCCGCCGCCGCCACCGCCGCCGCCTCGGCGAGATCGAGCGGGGGGGATGGAGGAGACGGAGCTCTTCTCCCCCCCCGCGAGTATCGCGGGTCCCCCTCTTGTCCATTTCTATGATAGAGCCAACACACAATCACATAAAACATGAAATGAGACCAGTATCTGGATAAATGTGGTGTTTCAGTCATATGTTCAGCTGTATATGCATAGAATGTAATGTCAGGATTACTCAACAGATGTATAAAGAAAAATCAAGTGCACACTGAACGTGTTCGCTGTAAATAATGAACAATTTTGCTATGTTTAATGATGTATATAACTACTGCCCTGGAGAATAAATGCAGTTGCTCTAAATCTGGGGGGGGCACTCCTTTTAGTCCTGATTCCTTTGGCTTTGCCCTTCATAAATCAATAGTAAGCACCTTTATACATCTCCCTTGATACTTGCAAGTTTTCAAACAAGTTCTTATAGATATGAGGGTAATGATAAAGAAACATCCTGCTAATCAGGTTCTGGGAAGATGTCCAAGTAGCTACAGACAACTTCAGAAATGATGTTACCCTCAGATCTCATAAAACATGATTCATGCTTTTGAATGAAATGCAATGTTTGTTTTTAGTTCCCTTACAACCTTTGGCCCATCACAGTAAGTGAAAACTTCTACTGACAGATAGAACAGACCCTATAATAATATAGAAGAGACAGGATAAAGTTCCCTCGCAGCTCCCCCATGAAACAGATGGAAACTATCAAAATACATAATTAATGTTACGTAGAAAATCTCCACAAGACTCAAAAAAAAACTGGGAGGCAGCAAAAAAGCCAAATCTGTGCGTTCACTCTCGGGAAATGGAAACCACTCTCACTGGGAACCAGTCTGCAACAATAATCCACAACAACATGATCCTCTGATGCAAGCTCATCCTGTGTTTCTTTCAGTGAAAAAAACATTAACCAAGGCCCCGTTCACACGAGGCGATTTGGCCCGGGAACGGGACAGTTTGGAGGCGGATCAAAGCAGCGCGATCACACCACAACATCTGGGAAGCGTTCTGCTTCCGCCTCCAAACTGGCCCAAACCCGGGAAGAACCGCCTCAAACTGAACCACCTACCTCGGTGGTTCAAACGGATGAGGCGCCTCTTCCCGGGCGTCTGATCGCCGGCGCTCCCTTGCGCCGGCTCAAGCCCGGGCCGGAGCCGAACTGCGCATGCTCCGACATGCGCAGATCGGCCGGCTCCCGGCTAGAGCCGTCTTTTCTCTCCGGCGTTTGATCGCGCCGGGGAGAAAAGGCGGCTCGGCCGGGGGATCCGTGGGATCCCGCCGAGCCGTATCAACGTTGGCGCGGCTTTTAAAAGCCGCGCTTTAAAGGGCTTTTCCCCTGCTGTGTGGCAGGGGCCCAAATAGACTAAACTAGTACAAATAAACACAGAAAGTAATGTATACCCCTTGCCCATAAGCCCACATTTTCATTTATCCAAAACCACAACCACAAACTATTATAAACCATAATCCACTGCATTTTCAGGGCTTTTACTCTTAGTGTCCTATTCATGCTTCCTTGGAAATGGCATTATTTTCATTTGCTATAAATAAAACTAAATGGAGCAAAATATAAGAGTAAAAGGGGAAAAATGAAGTGGATAACAAAGCAACTGTGAGCTCCACTGTGATGTATACATACCATTAAGGATTTCATTAGGTTTACTAAAAGGTCATTAGTGATAAAATATCCTTTTTTTATTTTACCTACTTCCCAAACATTATAGTCAATTCCACTTCCCAAGCTCTGTAACCCATTGACATTAATTAGAAAGCTATATATTAGAGGAGCAGTTTTAATGAGCTGTTATTTCAAATGGCTTTATTGGCGAACAGCATTGTTCAGTTTAATAGCACATAAAATGACAACTACAGAAATTGCTTTGATAAGATTAAAGCATCTAGGGGTTATTCAATCTCCTGTACTGTACCTCTCACAGTCCTTGGGGCAAAGAACATTTTGCTATATACACACACAACTTGCTGTGCCAGCTCTTCCTGGGAGATGTGGAAGGTTTATTAATTTTTTTAACCTACCCGATACAGAACAGAGACCGCCACATCTGTAAATTGTTTCATAGGACTGTACAAATACAGATATGACACCCCATGCCTTTGAATAAAGACAGTTATTTCTCATTTCCAGTATGTCAAAACGTACAAACAACAACATAACCAACTATTGGAAAAAATAAGCAGGTTCCAGCTGGAGTCCCACTGGACAGAGAGAAGTGGTACATTAATATTTTAAATGTTGTTGTTGTTGCTCAGTCGCACAGTCGAGTCTGACTCTTCGCGACCCCATGGACCAGATCACGCCAGGCCTTCCGATCTTCTGCCGTCCTCTGAAGGTTGCTCAACTTCATGTTCGTTGCATCTATGACACTGTGTAACCATCTCATCCTTTGCCGTCCGTCTTCTTTGACCTTCAATCTTTCCCAGGAGCATCAGGGTCTTCTCCAGTGAGTGCTCCCTTCTCATTTGGTGGCCAAAGTATTTGAGCTTCAGTTTCATTATCTGGCCTTCCAGGGAACAGTCAGGGTTGATTTCTTTTAGGATTGACTGATTTGATCTTCTTGCAGTCCAAGGGACTCTCAAGAGTCTTCTCCAGCACCATAGTCCAAAAGAATCTATTCTTCGGCGCTCGGCCTTCCTTATACTACAACTCTCGCAGCCATACATGACTACTGGGAATACCATTGCTTTGACCATGCGGACTTTTGTTGGCAGGGTGATGTCTCTACTTTTTATCATGCTGTTTAGGTTCGCCATCGCTTTCCTCCCAAGGAGCAGGTGTCTTTTAATTTCATGGCTGCTGTCACAGTCTGCGGTGATCTGGGATCCCAGGAACGTGAAGTCTGTCACTACTTCCACGACTTCCCCTTCTATTTGCCAAGGAGCGATGGGGCCGGATGCCATGATCTTAGTTTTTTTGATGTTGAGCTTCAAGCCCACTTTTGCGCTCTCCTCTTTTACCCTGAGCAAGAGGCTCTTAATGTCCTCTTCACTTTCTGCCATTAGAGTGGTATCGTCTGCATATCTGAGGTTGTTGATCTTTTCCCCAGCAATCTTAATTCCCGCTTGTGATTCATCCAGGCCAGCATTTTTTATTTTAAATAAGTTTTAAATTTTATATTTTAAATAAGTTACTTTAAAATGAATAAATAAGATAATGAAGCAATCGGATGGACCATGGAGCCTGCTGACACCTTTCTTGGTACCCACCAAGTGATTTTAGAAAGTGGGAAGGGCTATGTGGGTTTTTTGCCCAGCTCATATAAAGGGGATAGCCAGGTTAGATGCCTGTCTAATGAAGACAGATACTGCCCAATGAGGGTTTCTAACTAATTCAATACATATACTTATTTTGGGTGTATGCAAGAAAATGGTTTTATATAATATATCAAGTCCAAAAGGCATCCTGCTAAACAGGGCTTCTGTCTGAAATTCTGAAGAGTTCGTATCAGAGTTATGCACAAACTCAATCCTTGAATGTTGAGGCTGGTTTTCCTTCCTGTGGCAGCCATTTTGTGGTTGTGTCCACTAATTACCACCCAGCACTAGGGGTTATGATTGCCAACCTCCAGGTGGGGCCAGGGTTCTACTGGAATTATGACCAGCCTCCAGACCTCAGAAATCAGTTTCCCTGGAGAAAATGATGGATTTAGATCTCCTGCTGAGCTCCCTCCATCAAAGACCACCCCCATTTGCAGTCTTTGCTTTTCACTAGATGCCTATGAAAAAGTATGGCCTTGGTAATACCATTGTTTTATGTTCACAAGAACAATTAATTAAATCCCCGAGCAACTAAAAGTTGAAGATTTTTATGCAAAATTATAAACAGAATGGGTATGGGGGGGGCAGCCTTGCTCTTTGATTGTTTGATTTTGGAGATTGTACCAGTATATACATTCAAATATATTACACTGTTAAAGAAAAGCTTTATGTATATTAACAAAAAATTTCATTCAGAGGGCCCCTCGGGAAGATTCCAGCCTTACAAATCAATTTTTTTGCAGCATTGGGAGGAAAAGTAATTCATGAAGAAGGAACTGCAGGAAATCAAATACACATTCCATCTAGCCTAAAGAACAAATCAGAGCAGGTTGATGGAGATCTTCTCAGACTTGTATGGATACTCCCAAAGGGATTCTAGTATCATGAATTTAAATGCGAACTAAAAGGTACCATGGTAGAAACTACTTTTGGCTCAGAGGGAAGCAAACAGAACCCTTTAAAATAGAACTTTCTCTCTCTGCAACTTAATCTCCCATTCTACTCAATTCATATAATCACAACTGCACAGGTTGTAAGAGCTCAGTAAGAAGGGAAACCGGAAACAAGATTTGGCTCAGATGGATGTCTGATTCAAGCCGTAATTGATTATGTAAAAGCTATGCTACATATAAACTTGTAAATGGAACCGAGAAATCATCATATTTTAACAAGCATAACACACATTAATGTTAGAAAGTCACCCATCAGGAGTTCATTTCACATCACATTTATTGGGTCCCACAGGATTTAAATACGTGGAATAATTGACAAATTATTGGGAAAGGCAAGCTACAGATCATTCGCTGTCACATTCTGCTGGTACCTTAAGGCCAACTTCTGTCATAATACCAATAGTGGAATCTTCTTCATGAAAAGCAGAACCTCGACTTCCGGTTTACGGAACAGTGATGGCAGATGCTCTCCTCACAACGGAGGAAGGCAAATCACACACCAGCAGTCTGGAGGGGTGCCACCTCAAGTGACACCCCCGAGAAGCCTTTGTGATAGGCTCCAGGCCAGGGGGCTTTTGAGGGGTAGCCTCTTCGATGGTGTAATGCCAGAGAATTGAGGCTCCCCTCCACCCCGATGGTCCAGTTGCTGAGTGGCCTTCGGGCATAAGCTGGACTGACCGGGACAAGCGCCGGAGATCGAGCGGAATGGCATAAAACCGAGTGTGGTCAGATAAACTGGCCAACAATGAACGTGAGTTCTGAATAAAAATGGAGTAGTTTGAAAAGCGATCCCCCCCCCCGCGAGAGGAAACAGAGATTGCAAAGAGGGACGCCTCTATTGCGAATGAGCGGTTAAAACACGAAGGGGGAGAAGGGAGGAAGTAAACTGAAAGTGTTTGGAGAGACTTATCTGAATTGCGAAGTCATTTGACAAGTCTTCCGAGTTGTGGGGAAGTGGCAGAAACTGTAAACAAATCGGGAAAGATGGCAGCCCAGCAGAGAAAGTTTAAAACAAAGCCGGGCGAGCAGAGTCCGAGACCGGAAGAGGGAGCAGATGTCCTCAAACTCCTGGCGGATATGCTCAAGCCGGTGATGGAACAACTCAATGATATTAACCGGCAATTGACCTTGATGAATAAAAACTTTGCAGTACAGCAGCTTCAGCTGAACGAGACGGAGAAAAAAGTGGAGCAGGCAAACGAGAAAATTAAAGAAATTGACACCACAAGTAAGGAGAAGAAAAGGATGGGTGAGGTGGAAATGAAGCAGAATTGCCAAGATAATCGAGTCTTGCAGCTTCAGGTGGAAAAAGCTAACATGATTCTCAGGTTTCAGGGGGTTCCTAAAACAGGTCGAGAAGACTTGAAGAGGGTGCTCAGTGAGATTATGGCTCCTATAGTAGGTTTAACAGCAGATGAACTGGTAAACGAAATGGAGACAGCCTATAGGGCTTACTCCAACTATATTAAAAAAAATAGCCTACCTGGAGAAATAGTGGTCAAGTTTTCAAGAAGACAAACCAGAGATGCCATTTTAAAAGCAACGTCAGCAACTCCACTGAAAATGGGAAATGTAACCATTAAAACTTTAAAGGACATTCCATTTGAAATTAGACAAAAGAGGAAAAATTACAAGGAATTAATTTCTTTTCTTCAAACTAATGGAGTACCGTACAGATGGGCAGTTCCGGAATGTGTCATCTTTAAGATCAACGATAGAAGGGAGAAGATAGACTCCACTTTCAAAGCTAAAGAATTTTTGAAACGTCAGCTGGGGACATATGATGAGTCTAAAGAGGGAGAATCGAAGTCGAGTGACTCTGCTACCTCGGGAACGGAAGAGGATTCTGCGGCAGAAAAGGATGCAGGATCTGCCAGAGTGGTATATGATTTTAGAGACAGAAAGCCGCAGTAAAGGCAGAAGGACTTGGAAAATGGCCTTTTGAAGCAAAGAATAAGAAGATGATCAGAGACTTCTCTCATAACAACTAACAAAATAACATACAAGAAGTGATTTGTTATAAGCAAGAACTCAACAAGTATATTGTGATAATAAAACTAATGGTACTAACATATTTACTAACAATGAAAAGATCTCCTTCTCTTGGGGTTTTAGTCTAGTGTGGTTTGCTTTTTCTTTATCCCTAGTGGTAATCCCTCCCCTATATTTCTTTGTAGTTTGTAGTATATGCAAAATAAAAAATATCCCTACGGGGATTTAAAAAAAAAGAAAAAAGAAAAGCAGAACCTGTCTGTGTTCACTGCCTTTACAAAGTCCTAAAAGCCCACATTATGAGAAGTGATTGGAACAACACTGCTCTGGGTACTAGAGAAATGAGGAAACTAGAAAAATGAGGTCATAATCTGCCTCATCTCCAACCTCTCTCTTAAAACCTGCCTAAACATTTTGCATTTCTGTAGCACATTTGGCACAATTGCAGGTATAGGGATTATAAATCTATGGCTAGGATCTCTGGACTACACACCTAAGGCTAGATTAGACATGATGGTATCCTCAGGTGCAACACAGGTATGCCACTGCCATTTTAAAATCTAATGTGCTCAATTTAAAAATACCACAAGGACCCGATTCCTACTGGGCCAACAGTTTGGTAAGACCAGGGGTGATTTCCCACAAGTGCTGCTCCCTTTTGCCCCGATGGTACGTGTCAATTTCACACAAGCTGCTGCGCACCCACATTTTGCCCCGCAGCTTCGTGCAATTTCCCCCGCGTCTACTCAGTCCTCAAAAAACAGGATTGAGTAGATGCGGGGAAAATCACACGAAGCTGCGAGGCAAAATGCAGCTGCGCACGAAGCTGCGAGGCAAAATGCAGCTGCGCAGCAGCTTGTGTGAAATTGACACGTACCATTGGGCCAAAGAGAAGAGTGAGCGCGGAGCAGCGCTTGTGGGAAATCATCCCAGTTGTTCTCTCTGTCTGTCTGTCTGTCTGTCTCTCTCTCTCTCTCTCTCCCCCTCTCCCTCCCTCTCTCTCACGCACAAACACAGCCTCCAGTGCCTTTTCTAATATTTTCTTATGCACAGAGGGGCAGTTTAAACTCTTTCAGCACATAGGGGAATAACAACACTTGGTCCCAGCACACTGCAGGCCCGGTCATGATTGGGCCCTTGCAGCATTTTTAAATCACCTGTGCTAAGCTTTAAAATGGTGGCAGAATCCCTGCATTGGCCACGGAGACACTGCCTCATCGATTTTGACTCTAAGTTCCATATAGCAAGCAGGACTTTGAACATAAGAACAGTCAAGCTGGATCAAAACAATGGCCCATGTAGTCTATAGTGGCTAATCAGATACCACAGGGAAGTCCACAAGTGGAACCCACAGGGAAAAAAAATCAACGTTGTTTTTAACCATTTGCTCTCCAGTCAAGAGACCCCCTTCAGCTATCATAGATAATAGCCGACATTAACCCAATCCTCTATAAGTCTGCCCAACCTCCTTTTAAATCCATTTAAGACAGTGGCCATCTTTACATTTTGTTGCACTGTGAACTTCACAGATCAGCTTGTGGTGAGGTGGGCCTCACCAGCATCTGTTTCTGCACCTTGGAGATGTGGAAGTTACTCAGTCATCCTGGATTTCAAGGCTCTAGACCCCAACACTCTCAGAGTGTTGCCACCAACAGCAAAACAGTTTTGGCTTTGCCTGACTGTTTCTGCACAGGGTTCTCCCATTTAGGGGCTCTTAAAGATCACAACACTGCTTTTGGGTCTCTTTCTCTTTCTGCTTCTGGTAAGCGTGAAATCAATGGGGATAAAATGTGGTTTACAGAGATCATATTGACCACATTTAAAATGAAAAGGTTAATAAATTAAAAGCACACACTGCATAGATAAACACAACACACTGAGCAAGGGTAAAGGAAATAAATGCATATCCGCTCTCCTTGGATCTTACCTCTTAAAGTGGTAATAAGGTTGCAGTCACACACGCCAGAAAAAAACAGGGGGGAAGCGAGGCTATTTCCTCCAGAGGAATTTGACCAGCAGTTGCACAATCACATCTCCCTTTGGAGCTGCGGGTACAGTCCGTCAGTGTGTGATCAAACGCAACTGCGGGTTAGTCTTTTTTGTGTGCGTGCAATTTTTATCCTATGTACTTAAACAAGGGATTGATGAATCGCACCTCTGTACCGAGGGCTCCCTATAGAGTTTGCAATGATAAGCATACTGTGAAAGGGGGGGGGGAGACAATGGCACGGAGTCAGGATGGCCTGATCAGACCATCCTGATGCCATGAGAGCATGCTGGAGCAATCTGACACGGGAAAGTCTATCTGTGGCCCGTCGCAACCCGTTTACTACCAGATCTTCCCTGGTGTCTTTTAACTCTGCTTCCGTGGCAGAGCAGAATAGGTTGCCAATGGCTGCGGGGTGCTTCCCAGATGTTGTTGTCTAATCGCACCCTTTAAATCCGCCTGGCATTCAGACCTAAGTCGGGTCTAATTGTGCGTGTGATCGCAGCCAGAGACAGGGTATCTAATTCTTTAAGTTGCAGTCATATAAGCTAATTCATAACCTTGGTTCCAGTATTCAGGAGTCAAGTTAGGGTTGCTAGCCTCCAGGTGGGGCCTGGAGACCTCCCCCCTTTTACAACTGATCTCCAGACTACAGTGATATGTTCCTCTGGAGAAAATGGCTGATTTGGAGCTCATTGAGTCCACCCTCCCCAAACTCTGTCCTCTCCAGGCTCCCCCCCCAAAAAAAATCTCCAAGTATTTTCCAACCCAGAACTGGCAACCCTATCTCGGAGTCGAGACCATGTGCTCATGGCTGCCTCCTTGAGATGAAATGGACTTCTGAATGTGTGTAAAATGGCAAATTCTTCAACCAACTGTAAAGTTTTATACCCTGACTTTCCCCACCCCCAGCCTCCTCCCCTTCTCTTCCTGTATTGATTTGATTACATGCAGGTTGAACTACCGCAATGCCCTCTTTGTGGGGCTGCCTCTGATGGCTGTTCAGAAGCTTCAACTTGTTCAAAAGGTGTGGTGCTAGCAGAAGTAAATTGTGAGAACCACATCTTTCCAGGTTGTTTTTTTTTTACCTCTTGGTGCTGGTTTGTATCCTGGCACAATTTCCCTTCCGAACATGCTCACTAATGAAGATCTTCATGAAAGGCATTGTTCTGTGAGTCCAACTTTTACAGGTTAGGTGGGTGAGCATCAGAGACAAATTACTTTCTGTGGTAGCATCCAAATTTCAGACTTCCCTCTCTACAGAAGTTCACCTTTTACCAAATTTACATGCTTTATGGCATTAAGACAGTTTCATTCTCCCAGGCCTTCCCCAGTAGACTTTTATTAGTTGTTCTATCAGACTGCCTGACTAGGGTTGCCAGTCCCCAGATTCAGGCAGGGGTTCCTCCTGTTTTGGGGGCTTCTGCCCACCACTGGCCAGCTAGTCAGCAGAGGGAAATCCCACCCCCAAAACAGCCACGTCCCCATGCAACATCCCCAACACAATGATATCACCTGGAAGTTCCCCACCCCCAGCCTCCTCCCCTTCTCATGCCTGGGACGTCGCAGAGATGCTCTGGTTTGACGATAAAATTCTATGGTAAATTTGCCCTCAAACCAGAGCATTCCCTGTGCGATGTCGCTGATGTGATGATGGCACTTCTGGGGGACGTCACCATGTTGGGGACATCATGTGACATCCCCACCACCTCCAGGATTTCCCCCCTAACCCCCCTGCTGGTGTGAAGGTAAGACCTGGCACCCCTAGCCCTGCCTTTATCCCTCAGTTCTTTTAACAGGCATCATTGAGAGATTCCTGATGCTGTTTTAATTGTCTTATTACAATTTTTAAAGTTTTAATATTAAGAATTTTGAAATTTGTAAGGAGAGCCAAGACTTGGATAACCCTTACTCGCCCAGTCTCATCAGATCTCAGAAGCTAAGCAGGGTTGGTCCTGCCTAGTATTTGGATGGGAGACCACCAAGGAACACCAGGGTCATGATGAGGAGGCAAGCAATGGCAAACCACCTCTGAATGTCTCTTGCCTTGACCTATCCACTGTAATGCCACACACTGCAATACATCTCCCCCCACCCTTGTAATCTGTGATTTAGGATGTAACAACACAATACACCCAATGCCCAGTGCATGCTGGGTCACATGTGCATGACTGGACTTGCAGTCAGACATACATCAGGGGAACTTACATTACTTTAGAGCTGCCAACTCCAGGGTGCAGCCTGGTGTCCTGGGGTTTAGGATGGGGAGGAACAATGGTAGGGTATAATTCCCCATGAGGGGCCCGGTGGTGGACCTGCAAGGCCGGCGGGAGTGCAAGGAAGCCCCGCGAAGGCCCTCCCTGGCCCCAGGCAGGCAGGGGTGGGGAGAGGCAGGGAGGAAGCAACTTACCCTCCCTCTTCTCCTGCCTCCTCCTGGATGAATGAGGGCCAGAAGCGGGGCAGCCAGAAGCAGGGGGCGGGGCTTCGTCATGTGCCCCGCCCCCCGTACCTCACCCGGGGGAACTGCGATCCCCCCCGAAATGACCTCTGGTCCCCTTTCTAAACAATGTTTCCTCCTCTTCTTCTCTTTTCCTGTCCTAGGCTTTGTTTGCTGCGTACTGAGACAGCTGCTGCTGCTTGTACCACAACAGGATATGCAGATGGGGAGTGTACCAGCCTGCCAGCTTATCAGCTGGCCATCCAATGAGCATGTGGGAGGCAGAATGTCTGTCTCCATCCCCTCCTTTGAATGCTTTTGCCAATATGTCTTTGCAAGGATGGTTTTCTGCACCGGTGGCTTTTTGCAGCAACATGACAACAGTGGTACTGATTGGAATAAGCCTGGCTGATTTTGCATTGTTGCTCCTATTTTTAAAAGTCTGTGCTCAGAGGCAACCTGATCCTCAGTTATCGCATGTGTGATGAGGCAGATTGCTGCAGTTATTCACTGGTGAAGGCAAAGTACTCTGTACATGCTCAGAGGTGCTTTTACTTCCAAAACTCAGCCGTGGCATTGAAAACAGACTCCTGGGCCAAGGCTTTGAACAAATTAATTACTTAATTTCAGAGAGAGATTTCAGGCACGTTGTTATGTCCAGGATTCCTGCAAATGTTAATGCCATACGATACCTTAGAACGTGGGGGAAGGCCACCTACCACTCCGTTTTCAGAACCAGAACACTGGTGTCAAAAGGCTAGAGCAAAAGCAGCTTTGATCAGACTACAGTCTGACGAGAAAATAAAATGCCTACTACAGTTGGTTAAGATGAGGTTTTCAGGTACCCTTTGCAATAAAGTTCACTCTAAAGGCAAACATCCTCACTAGCTAAGATTCTGGCCACATAAAGAATGGTCAAGGTTTGTAACAACAAAATACAAGCATTGCAGATGACTTAGAGGGATTTTTAAGGCAATGCCTATCACATCAAATAAAGCAGTTTGTCCTCATTCCTGAGTTAATCAAAATGATCCAGTGTGGTGTCGTAAGTGTCAGACTAGTATCTGGAAGACCTGGGTTCAAATCCCCACTCACGCCACTGAAGCTTGCTGGGTGACCTTGGTCCACTCACACACACTCAGTCTACCTTATCTCATACAATTGTTATGACAATAAAATAAGGGAGAAAAGAATGATGTAAGCCACTTGGCTCCCCATTGGAGAAAGGGCAGGATATAAATGAAACAAATAAATAAAGGCCAACCCCATATTCTGAACCTGAGCCTCAACACATCTTTAATCAATAATCCAGTCATAGTCCTGATACTGTCTCCAGCCACAGCAAGTTTTTGCTCCAAACAAATAAAGGAAATATGTTTCTTTGAAGCCTGAAACTAGCAAATTTGCTAAGGGAGTCTAAGGCCCCTGCCACACGGCAGGGGACAAGCCGCCAAAACCCGTGGCTTTTAAAAGCCGTGCCAAAGTTGAAACGGCGCGGCGGGATCCCATGGATCCCCTGGCCGCGCCGCCTTTCTCCCCGGCACGATCAGACGCCGGGGAGAAAACACAGATCGGACGGCGAGCCAGCCGAACTGCGCATGTCGGAGCATGCGCAGTTTGCCTAGGAGCCGGGGACGCGCCGGTGCAAGGATGCGCCGGGACGCACCGGCGCAAGGATGCGCCGGCGATCAGACTCCCAGTTTGCGGCGCACCATTGGGATGAACCACCTCGGTAGGTGGTTCCAACTTGGAGCGGTTTATCGCGTGGATGGGCCAGTTCGGGGACGGAAGCACTACGCTTCCCAGATGTTGTGGTGTGATCATTTGCTCCGCCCCCGAACCATCCCGCTACTGGCCCAAATCCCCTCGTGTGAACAGGACCTAAGCTGGGGTTGTATCCATGCAGAAGGTTCAATTCTTCCAAACCAACCTCCACCATCACTCTAGCACAAAGAGAGCAGGATTAGGCAAAGCATGGTTTAATCTCTTTCTCTCTTTCCTGTCTAGTCTCTCCCCACTTTCTGCCATTACATCCTGCCAAGAGCCTCCTTTCACCCAACGCAAATACCACCCCACAGCATCACCCAGCTCCAGCTTCTCTCTCTCTCTCCCTACTTCTACAAGCACAGCCCTACATCTCTCTCCTTTCTCCCTGCACTTCTGCAGCACAGCACCTTTCCCTCTTCCAACATCCTTTAAATATAGCCCCCGCCTCCAATTTAGCCCCAGGCATTTTCTAGCCCCCTTATCAACTGCTGTCTACAACTCTTTCTCTCATATCTCAGCAGCTTTTTTCTTTTGGCACCTGCCATGAGGACCTAGCACATTCTTCAATCTCTCAGTTGGGTCACCCACAAGGGAATTACAGTAGAGTGGAACACCACTGTAAAATAAGGCAATAATCACAGCAGAATTGAGAACTTCATGTTGCATTTATGGCACCGGATAATTGCTGTCTCTACTTTCCTTCTTTGATCTATCCACTTATTAGTCAGTACAACTTACTATGGCTTATTACAGGTGTTTTTCTTTCAAACTCCTTTGGGAGGGGGTCTGCCAGAGCAAGCTGGTGTATATGTAGGCCTAAATGATCCCTAGATCTCTCGGGGTGCACACTTGTGGGGATGTCTACATGTGTCAGGTTTTGGGGTGGCAAGGTGACCATGTGTCTCTGTGCTGGCAAAACCAAAATGGAGTCTTGAGTCACCTTTGAAAAGGTGTATTTCAGCATAAGCGTCACAGGTAGAAACTGCTTCATCAGAGGGAAAACTATGAACAGCGAGGTTGGAACATCATCAAATGCAAGAGTTACAATTCATGCCATTTCCATGCAAAACTCAAACGTTTTTAAAAAAGCACACAGTGATCTTTTACCAATAGATGTAACAGTGTCTGTTTAAGCCCCAGTTAATACAATTAAATCTATTGTTAAATTCTAATTCAGCAAATTATTTACGCAGCATGCATTTATGCTCCAATAAATCTGTTAGTCTTGGTGCCACAAAGCTTCTTTTGTTTATAAGGAAGGAGGGGAACTGTAATACCTACTAAAATATATTTTGTCATGGAGCTATGATTCTTTGCAATGAATTAATATTATACATTTAATGTTAAAGAAACGGAAAATTATATCCTAGGAAACTGTAGTTTATTTTCTATGAACCTATGTTTTGCTATTTAGGAAATAATGGGGGGGGGGGATTACACAATTGCACCTCGCTTTGGGTGACAAAATACTTTGAACTGGTTTTAGTGGAGGCTGCCAATAGCAGGGTGGAAAATGTTCCACAGACTGAAGACAACTAATTACTTTGATTATACTAAATTTCCCCCCTTTATTTTTTTTCCCCATTGCCAGACTTCACAATCTGCTTATTTGTAAAAGATTGCTTTTAAACAAAAAATGCCCACATTTCTTGTTTGGGTATGTATTTTTTGTATGGAGCCTGTGAACATTTCAATCTTTGAGTTTATGTTCTCTTTGGAGACAAGGCTGGAGGAGGAGAAGAAAACCAAGAAATCAAATGAATTCACCTTGGCTTCTTGAATGGCCAGCAAACTTGGGGTTGATGAAACCACTAATGGGAAGGGCCTGATCAGATGTCGCTTCCACTAAATGCTGCCACTTAAAACATAAAGCGATTATTGCGATGCCTTACCACTCTCCAGGCACTATAGTGCTCCACAGCCGCTGTTCAGCCAGAAAAGTGTCTTCT
>NW_015165263.1:298529-304459 GCF_001447785.1 Gekko japonicus | reverse complement strand
CAAACATTTCAAGGAATTCTCTTTTTCCCCTCTGTTATTGATTTTCATGTCTGCTCATCATATCGTACAGATTCTCAGAAAATAATTAACTTGTCTCTTTCTTCAACCATTAGGAGGAAGCTTTAATATACATCTGCCTGCATGTGTGGGCTATACAAAAGAAGTTATAAGCACCACTGAGTTAGTTTATGAATCAGGGCAGGCAAATGGAAGTACTCAGAGCACTTCACTTAAGAAACAACTAGCTTGTGGAATTTCCTTTCTTACTTTGTAGTGACTGGTACTAATGTAGACAGCTTTACAGGGGGTGTTAGGTAGGACCATCTTTTATTTTTAAAGATTTTAAAAATAATTTCTATCCTGCACTTTCCATCAAAGGTGCTAGAGGTAGCTTACAGACTATTTGCAAAATATATAAACAATTAAAATACCAGCATGAAACAATATTAAAATCACATTTTTAAAAAGTATAACCAACAGAAAGCCTGGGTAAACAGGCTAAAGTAAATCTTTAGCTAGTGCTTTAAACTTAGCACACTCTGTGTAGTCAGATAATGACTTCAGTAACTGGGCAGATTCATTTGGAGTTATGTATTCTAATAATCTACTTCTAAACCATAATACGGCTTTAAATGTAGTAACAAGCACTTTACACTGAGCCCAGAAGAAAAAAATTAGTAGCAATTTTAATCCTTGGCCACAGATGAAGCCTGTGCTCTGTAATGTATGACCAATGGTAATCTTGCTGCTGCAGTTTGAATTAATTACAGCTTCTGAACTATTGTGAAAGGTAGCCCCACAGAGAACATGTTGCAGTACTCTAGAGTGGATATGATTACAACATAGGTAACTGAGTCTAATCTCTTCATGGAAAGGCAGCAGCTGGTGAACCAAACCAGCCAAAGGTCCAACATGCCACTGGAGAGACCTGAGATACTGGTTGTAAATCCAGATTTAACAGTATCCCCAAACTGTGAACCTGTTATTTCAAGGCAAATGCAACCACATCCAGACCAAGCTGATGCTTTGATCTCTGATTTTGAATAAATGTGACCAATAGCGCCTCCATCTTGTATGGATTGAGCTTTAGCTCATTAACATCCAACCCATGACCACTTCCAGAGACAGGTTTAAATTATCCACCACTTTTTTGGAACCAGCTGAAAATGAGAAATGGAAATGTGCATAATCAACAAACTGATGATATTGAACTCTAAATATCTGAACAACTTCTTCCAACAGATTTGTGCAAATGTTGAACTACATGGTGGATAAAATAGAGCCTTGGAGAACCCCACAGCATAAACTTCAAGGTCAGAGAAACTATCCAGTAGCATCACTATCCCTGGCATTGGTCAGCAAGATAAGAATGGAACTGGTGATACCTTGATACCCATCTCAGCTAACCTGATCAGATGAACACCATGGTCAAAAGCTGCTAAGGTATCTATAAAAGTGAACAGGGTCACATTCTGTCAGTAATGACTACTGATTAAAGTGATTCAAGTTTCTGAAACCAGATTGAAGTGAGTTCAAAGAATAAACATAATGCTAAAAGAGCCGGTGTTGTCTAGCCACCATTTACTCAGGTGTCTTGCCCAAAATTGAAGTATTTGCTACCAGGTGATAATTGTCATCATCTGGATCCAACCAAAAAAAAAAATTCTTGAGGAGGGGCTTTGACTGACTCCTTCAAGACAGTTAGTGCCACTTTCTTTTCAGGATCCACCCAGGCAATTTCTTCCAGATCAACAGAATCTATTGTGAAGGCCAGGGGTCATGCACTAAGTTTGTAGGCCAGACATCCTTAAGCACCTTGTCCACCTTCAGCCATGATACCTGAAAATAATGTAGCTAATAATAATGAGACTTGTTAAACTGGTAGCTCCAAGACAGAAGCTAATGATTTTATCTGCACTTTTGAATGTGCTGAGATTACATGATCAGAGCCAAGATATCAAGGCATGATAAATAAATGGAACCTCCAGTTAGGCAATGCACTTCTATATCCTAGTTACTGGAGAGCAACAACAGATCATGACTCTGGTCTACTTGCACTAAAAACTTGCACTCACACGGAGCATTTGCCGCGCTAAAGATACGGATGATAGGCAGATTTTCCAGGCGCGATCATACCGCAACATCTGGGAAGCGTAGGGCTCCCGTGGCTATCCCGTGGCATCCCGCCGATGATGTGGACTAAAAAACTAGTACCTATGAGGTACTGGTTTCCAGACACCGCAGGGCAAGGGTGGGTGTCTGATTGCATTTTCGGTGGACTCCCGTGGCATCCGGCGCCCGCCGATGTTCCTTCGCAAACAAGGTTCCCCCCCCAAGTCTCCGCAGGATGCGCAAAAGCGCCCAACGGCGCATGCGCACAAACTGCGGTAAAACGAGCACCCGTTTGCCATGCAATTGGTGCTGTGATCACGCCGCTTCTTTGCCGTGCTGCTGGATTGCCATGTCATCAGCACCTCATCCCCTAACCACGGGACCTCGACGGGACGTGTGATCGGGCGGCCGTGTGTTATTGTGCTCCGGGGCAAACAGCCACGCTTCCCCCCCACACTTTTTCCGGCCCGTGTGACCGGGACCAAAGGCTGGTTTGTGGAACTGGGAGTTGAATGAGGTGGATCATTACTCTGATTTGGCAGAGATCCTTGTGTATTCTAATGATACCCACAGGAGGGGGGGGGACTGTACAGTCTCGATTTGTTTACAGTCACAAACATTTCCTCTCTATACATATGCTGTATGCCTTAGCTGTAATATAGGATACAATTGTCTCATGTACCTGAAGATGTGCCCTGCACAGAGATCGCTAGTCACAGCAAATTGTGCAAGCCTTTCAGTGACATGCACAAACATCCTCCAGAGATGGAGCTGAAACCACTAAACTCAATTTCTTTCTTTGACCCAAGCCACTTCAGAAAATCATGTTTCCAGATGTGAAAAGCTTAGTGCATTAACCTCGCTGCAAACATCCAGCCCTCTGCCATCTGCTTTTACTACAGAGACAACTACTAGAATTGCTATATTCATAGGACTGGTTGAAATGAGACACATCAGACAAGATCATCTTCAATCTAAGCTTTCTTTTTCTTGTTGGATCAAATGAACCTTTTAAAGAAATTACAGAAAGGAAGGTAGATGGAATTTTAATCCAATTTACATTTAATCTCTGGCTGCAAGAGTCAAAACTTGGAATAAGTAAATGTTTCCAATTATATATCCTAATGTTTCCTATATTATATAGGGGCATTTCCTATATTATACACATTCCACTGTTTGTTTGAGAGCCAGTTTGGTGTAGTGGTTAAGTGTGCAGACTCTAATCTGGGAGAACCGGGTTTGATTCCCCACTCCTCCACTTGCACCTGGCTGGATGACCTTGGGCAAGCCATAGCTGTTCTTGAAAAAAGAGCAGTTTCTGTCAGAGCTCTCTCAGCCACACCTTCTGTCTGTTTTGGGGAGGGGAAGGGAAAGGAATTTGTAAGCCACTCTGAGACACCTTTGGGTAGTGAAGGGCGGGGTATAAATTGAATCTCTTTTTCTCTTAACCATTACACCAAACAGAGGATTTGATTACGTGAGAATTCATTACATTGCAGCCATAGGATGTGAAGCTGGCCATCAAATGGTGGACTGGAGGGGAAATATTTGCCCTACTAGTAACCAGCACAAATTTCTTTTCACCTCTTAGTGTAAATGACTTTGCATGTGTACAAAGTAAAGTATGTGATCCGTTATGTCCCCCTCCACTATGCCAGTAATGATGACTGACATTAAAGCCATCACTGGTTAGTTCACTTAACCCAGAGACCCTAGGTCACAGCTTATATTTCTCAGGCAAAGAAGAATCAGCCCTACCCTTTGGATACACTCTACCACCCTCACTGACCCCTGTTGCCAGATCCCAGTCAGAAAAGCCTAAAAAGCACCAGCAGGAACATACTTGCCAAAAGTAAAGGCAGTGCATGCCACTTCACAATTGATTACCCTTACCTCATAGAGTGTAATGATCCCATTGGTCTCATTTGGGGGTTTCCACTGAACATAGATCTTCTCTTCAAAGGGGCCTCCCTGAATAGATTCAAGAGGAACAGACCCAGGAACTAGGAATGAAACAAGAGAGAAAAAATCAGTTTCAATTATAATATTTCTTTTCCTAAAATCTCTATAGTACACTAAAGAGGTTTTTCAACCATGCTCAGTTTATTCAATAAATATCTGTGACATTCAGGCTGGCTCCAAGTTTATATGCATGCTGTGTGTTTATGTCATGACTCTGGGCTATAAGGGTGTCTACTGCAGAATTGCTTCTTGTGGTGTGTGTTTCAAATTAATTATGCCACAGGATAAAGGCAGTCAGGATCAAACCCCATGAATGGTCATTTATATCATTATAGCTCTGTTAGTAAGTTTACTGTAGTTCACGGGAGTACTTGGATCACTGAGTTTTTCTACCTTTATAATGAGACTCTTTGATTCTACTCAATTCACACTCTGTTGAAACAGACACCGGTATAGGGGCAGTTTGAACATAAAGCCCAGATAACGGCACATTGTTGACACTGGTGCAGCATCCTATAGTCTCACAACAAAGAAAAGAAATGGTAAAAACACTCCAAGGAAATTAAACCACAGAAGCTGTAGTGTCCTTGGTGACACCGCTCATGCAGAGCAATCACAGAGAACAATGCTGATAATTCCCCTTGTTTCAACAATATATGGAAGTAACCAAACTATGCACAACAATGCCCATATGCTTCCCTAACATCAGCCCACCCCAGCCCACAACAAGCTGAAGAACATCCCTTCATAGGGAGGGTCATGGCATACCCAACAGGATTGCTATAATTACCATATACTTGGGAGTCCTGAAGAGGGAGGTTTAAATACCCTGCTGCAAACACATTTGCTTTCGACCAGCAGATACACAAGGAAGGAAGTCTGACCAGTTCAACAATACCAACCTGACACAGACCTGGATACACAAGGAAGGAAGTCTGACCAGTTCAACAATACCAACCAGATACCTCTACATCTCACCTCGTAGAAAAAAAATTCCACAGGAAGCCCACAGTCTATCCGAGACAGGAGTTTATGTCTTGGGGGGGGAGGCATGAATGCACCAAGTGTTAGGATGAGGCGCACGCCCACACAGAGGTCCCTCTGTGTTGCGGCCTCGTCTTAATCAGAGCTCTCCATGACAGGACAGGGGGGGGGTTTCCGATTAACCCATTGTCCGCCTCTATTCTGTCCGGAGATGTCTCTGAAAAGTAGCCCTCTTGAAGGAGGGGGGGGGAGGCATGTTAACAAGAATGCGGGAGAGCGCGTTTTCTCCCTAAGTGTAAGACATATGTCTTTAAGAAATTATGAAGAGACGCACCCGTGAATCCACGTTAGCAATCTCTGCTGACCAGAGCTCTTCCCAGCAAGGCGGGGGGGGGGGTTGGAAAGGAGTTAACCCTTCAGTCTCCCTCACACCTTGGCAGGAGCTTGTCTGGAAAGCTGGCCCCTCTGCTCGCAGGGGGGGGGGTTTGGGCAGAGGAGGCAGAGCAGAGCGTTGCTCCTTGCTCTCCATGCCAAAGCTGATTTTAGGGTGGGCATGCATTGTACAGCCAGCGGCTTCTGGCTTCCCTAGATGCATGCAAGGGGTTTCTGTCGTGGGCACTCATTGCGCCGGGAAAACAACTCCTCCTCTCTCAGGAGAGTCTGTTTTCGCCAGACTTGAGCGTGCTCTCAGCAGAATGGGTGAACGGAAAAAGGGGGGGGTCCGTCCTCCCACAGGATCGGGGCTGTCAAGGCAGGAGCTGCCTGGGGAACGGTTTAAGGTGGTCTGGCTTCTAAGGAAACCAGGTCCACATTCAGCTATGAGCACCAGCGCCAGCAGGGGAAATCTCTCTCTCTCCATGGGAGAGTCAGTT
>NW_015165263.1:223083-297645 GCF_001447785.1 Gekko japonicus | reverse complement strand
AGGGGGGGCTTGTGGGTTTTGGGAGAGGCAGAACTCAGCGAGTCGCCTTCCCTGCCTGGGTGACCCACGGAAAACCAGGTGTGAGAGATTCAGGAGATGAGAGAATGCCTGGGCCTTCTGGCACACCTTTTGGGGCGAGAAATCCCTCTGACTCGCTTTTGGGAAAGGGCTTCAGATGCAAAATGCCTTCTGGCTTTGCAGAGAAATGCCGGGATCATTTTAAAGGGGAAGGTGGGGGCTTGTATATATGCCTGTGTGTGTGCGTTCTGCTTGTGTAGGCTGCTAGGCGTTCCCAGCAGTCTCCCTGCAAAACACGCACACATTTTTCCCACCCAGCTGGGGCGGAGCTGGGTTGCTCCAGGGGTAGAGGGAAAAGAAACAGAAAATCTCCATCCCTCACACAGAGTGCCCTCTGTGGGCTGAAGTTGCAGGAAAGAAAAAAAAACTTGTACACATTCCCTCACTGGGGTGCTTGTAATGATTCGTTTCTCCACGTCCTGGAGCGACAGAAACAGCTTTTTGCTGAGCTGATTCTGGCCCATCCAGGGACCTACCTCAGAGGGGCGGCACCAAATTCTGTTATCGAAACTGTTCTGTTTTGAGAATAGTTCCGGGTGAGATCGGGTAGGTCAATATATACAGAGATTTTAATCAGAACAAGCAAGCCCATCTCTAGGAATGAACAACACGCTAGCATTCTGAATGAATGGTTGTCTTTACTAAGCAATACTAAAGCACTCCAAATAGATGCATTTGATCAGTCTCACAATATATCCTTAGTTTACACAGTTTATAGAAAGCAATAAGCATAGAGGATAACATATCAAAGCTATACAATGAGTGGGTTAAAAGGGGGGGAAAACT
Source organism: Gekko japonicus (assembly GCF_001447785.1). Taxonomy (NCBI): domain Eukaryota; kingdom Metazoa; phylum Chordata; class Lepidosauria; order Squamata; family Gekkonidae; genus Gekko; species Gekko japonicus. The sequence continues at coordinate 296,781 of NW_015165263.1, read as the reverse complement.
CATACTCATCTGGTATCCAATGAAAAGGAGAAATTTCCTCTTTCCAAGAAAGGCAGCCAAGGAGAGGCAGGTGGCTCTGCAGATGCCCGGCCTGGATAAGCCAGACCACGTGCGCGTTCCTGGAATCATGATTCCCGGGAACGAGAGCAACCAAGCAGGCAAAAAGCAAGAGCAGGAGATCCATGGCGCAAGAGAGAGAGCAATGGCTGCGTCTTCTCCTTTTAAAGCTGCCTTTTCCTGGGCTGTCCTAAGGGCCATAAAACCCTAGGTTTGTCCTCCTCTCCTAAACTATAGGTTGGGGCAGGGGATGACGTCCTAGAAGGGGCAAGGGGGCAGTATGCAGATTTTCCTATTCTACATCAAACGAGAGCCATGTGGTCACTTGTGGAATGCCGTTTCCATGGGTACCCTTTGAAGTAGATGTGCCTAGTCCTTTAGAGCAATAAAGTCAGTTTCCTTTGTGATGCCAAAGCCAGATAAGCGGATGGGTTACGGTGGTTCCCACAGGTCAGTAATGGTGGGAAAGCAGTCGTTCTCCAAGGTGTCCCAAACAAAGGGTAATGGCGCTGGTCTTCTCTGTCCTGAGGCATGCTGGGAAATTCCAGGGAGGCACATGATCTGCAGCTGGTAGCACCAGCCTTGCCCGTCCATGGGCGAGTATGAGATGCAAAGCAGACCATACAATTGCAGCAGCAAGCACAGCATTTATCCCTGTGTCCCAAATGCATAAATACACAGACCTGAGACCAGCACAGCATTAGCACCATATAGAAATACAAACATAGGCTCATATCGTAACACAAGGGACAGCATTTTTGTGAGGAAAGGGGGACACAGACACTAAGTGAGAGTCATCTCTCCAATAACACACCAGGCACAGGGCTTTAGGATACCAAGTACACTCAAATACTCCACTGGCATGCTCCTAGTGCTGCCCATTTCTGGCTTTTACATTACCCCAATGGTGCCAATAACAGGTTTATACCAGTGCAGAAGCAGGACACTACACTGATGTATCTCCAGGCTATGCTGTCACAGAGTGCATTTGCTATCCTGCACAATTTATAGACTGGCATTATGATTGTATCCTTAATCTCTACAAAGTATCTCAGGACTCTGGGTATTAGTGCTGTTTTTTCAGAATATTTGTTTCCAGTCCTTTAAGTAACAACCTTATTTTCTTACCATCCTCTTCAGTTTGTACCACCAACTCCTCACTCTCCATCTTGCCCTCAGGGTTCGAAAGAGCCAACTTCAGTCGGATAGTCATGAAGGGTCGAAGTCCGCGCAAAGTGTAGTGGGATGATGTCTGAATTAGTTCCTCTGCCTCATATTTCTGCTGGTTGAACACATACTGGTAATAGACTGTCAGGTTATAGCTGTGGCAGCGAGTCACAGCATAACCAAAGGGCTCCCACTGCAACGTCAGCTGGCGAGATCGGATGTCAACAACTTCCACGTTCTGGGGGCCATGCACTGGATCTATGGAACAAATAAATGACTTTCAGATAATGAGGCATATAAGAGTTTACCCATTTATTGATTTATTTAAGGAATTTATATGACAGATGCCATTAATTCATTAAAACACCAGACATTATCAATATAAAACAAGGCAAGAGCATAAAACAGCATATAACAATCACTGTACATCCTAAAAATACCCAGGCATAAAACAAACCAGAAGCAGAACATAAAGTAAACAAGATAAACCTCATTAGTCAAAAGCCTGGGTAAAAAAGGAATGCTTTGGCCTAGTGTCAAAAAAGACATTAGAACCTCAAAATGGAGGGCATTCCAATGGTGAGGTGCCACAACTGGAAGTGCACTGTCTCTAGTCAGCACCCCCTACTCTGAAGATGGGACAGCCAGGGTTAGGAGGCAGATCTTAACTGTTGTGATGGGCAATACAGGAGGAAAGTATCTTCTGAGGTTATTCGTGGGTTCATATTCTGAGTATTAATTCTTCAGAACAACTATCAAGAAGAACTTGAGAGACACTCATATAGTTTGGTCCTAAGTTATGAATTATAAAGAAAACTACTTTATGTCAAATGGATTTGCCAGCTTGGATGGGGTGGGGGGGGTCAAGTAAGTTGTCATTGCTTCAATGGTGCAATATCACTTCTGACACAGACCTGGAAGTGACATCAACGTGACAAGACAAACCTTTATTATTCCACTGAAACTCTATGGTTTACTATAGAATTTCAGTGGAATCATAGCACATTGGCCTGAGGAAATAACATGATAGCAATTCCCCACCATCACTCTATTGAGAGACAGTGGGGGACAAAGGCTTCCAGAGGGGACATCTCCCACCAGAGAGAGAGAGACGTAGCAACTCTAATGTCATACCAGGATCTGAAACTGTTTGATTTACCAAAGTTAACCTTAACTCTGATTTCCAATGAAAAATGTGGCTATTCTCATCCAGTGCTTCCTTCACTACAGTACAAGCCAGGATGCTCTCCATGTGTCTGTGGTGGTGGTGGGGAGTGAAGATAATTAAACCAGTATTTGAACCAATGCATGCAACTCAAGCCCTGAGCTGGATAGCCCAGGCAAGCCCAATCTTGTCAAATAGCATGAAGCTAAGTAGGGTCAGCCCAAGTTAGCCTTTGGATGGGAGACAACCAAGGAAGTCCAGGATCACAACATGAAGACATACAATGGCAAACCATAATGGAAAACCACAATGTCACCATAAGTTGCCTATGGATCGATGGCACTTTCCACCATGAGGCAACTAAAATCTTGATTTTACAAACTAGCCACAGTTAAAATAAACCCTGGGTTTATCTTATTTTTAAACGGGGCCACAAAAGTGTGTGTGCATGTGTTTTAAATTTCAATGCTATTCCATTCAACAAAATATACTGTTAGCACACATAGCATTTTACACACACATATCTATATCTATATATAGATAGACAGATACACACACATTTCTGTAAATACACAAAGTTGGAAACCTGGTATGTGCGCACACACATTTATACAATCACTGCTGCATCATTTTCTACACTGTGTGTGTGGTAAATCTCCAATATTATATTCATCAACTGCCGATTATGAATGCACATATGGGCACGCAAAATGTAATAAATGATTATATGTAATTTCCGCTCATAATTTCTTGGTTTCAATGTGCAATTAAAATATATTGCTTGCTAATTTCATCTTTTCTCAGTATGAATTTATAGAAACAACAATAGTTTTTCAAAACTCACAACAAGAAAATCTGTAGTCTTTTGTCCTTTAAAAGCTGCACAAGGCATGAGGAGGAGAATCTAAAAATTGTCATAGAATAAGAAGCAATCCATTTGCACTTCTGCTCATGAACAAAGCATAGATGTGTTGAGCAGCTGGTGTGCTGTTCTGAGCTGTAAAATGGATGACCATTTTATAGAGTGTTAACATACTTATACTTATTTTAGGCCTTGTTTTAACAAATGAAAATTTGGCATGAAATTCTAAACATGCAAGATTTAAAAAAAAAAAACCCAACCCTTACATCTGGTTAGGAAAATGGGTTCAGTGCTCTTATTAAATACTCAGAATCTCCAAGGGTACCAATATATTTTTTTCTGGCAGGGCTCCTGTGCTATTAAAAGCTACCTTATGACAAGCAGGAATATAACAGCTGCTACTACTATTCTCAGCAGTAATGGGAAAAGCTGCACTTCTCACATTTCTGTGATTTATGCTCCTCATAGAGGCACAGGAGCCCTGGAGAGGAACATGTTGGAATAGGCATGGTACAAAGGCCTCCACTTCTGAAGGCCACCACAGTGGTAAAACATCTGCCTCCAACTGAAGGATCTGGAAGTAGCTGATGTGAAAGAGTTTGCCTGATACCTTGGAGAGCTGCTCCCAGTCCGAATAAACAATATTGACGATGGACCAAGGGTCTGATTTAGTATAAGAAGAAGAAGAAAAAGGAGAGTTGTCATGAGTTGGAAGTGCTTGATAGCACTTATGCACATACACACAAACCAGGATTCCACACTGTGATTGAAATAACACAGGTTTGGAAGACTGGTACATAGGGAAAACCATAATCCATATCTTGTGTGTTTCAAATTTAACGGCAAACTATGGTTTGCTATGAGAGTGGAAATCTCTGTTAGACTGCAAAAGAAACAGAAGATTTTGTGGCAAAACCATAGTTTGCTGCTTGCAATTGGAAAAAAGTAAGGATGCACAAGATAAATAATTCCCTTGGCTCATTTATGTAGCAGTCACATCTGAGGAATATCTTAGGACCAGAGGTCATTTCAGGGGGGATCGCGGGGGATTGCAGTTTCCCTGGGTGAGGTACGGGGGCGGGGCACATGACAAAGCCCCCCCCCCTGCTTCCGGCCACCCCGCTTCCGGCCCTCATTCAGCCAGGAGGAGGCAGGAGAAGAGGGAGGGTAAGTTGCTTCCTCCCTGCCTCTCCCCACCCCTGCCTGCCTGGGGCCAGGGAGGGCCTTCGCGGGGCTTCCTTGCACTCCCGCCGGCCTTGCAGGTCCACCACCGGGCCCCTCATGGGGGTCGGCAGTGGAGTTGCAAGGCCGCCGCTGGCGGCCGGAACCATTGGGGACAGGGTGTGTGGCCTTATGACACACTTCCAGTGATGTCAGGGGGTGTGGCCTTATGACACACTTCCGGTGATATCAGGGGGTGTGGCATATGCTAATGAGTTGTGCTAATGAGTTCCCCTAGCTCTTTTTCTACGAAACGACCCCTGCTTAGGACCTATGCCATAGTAACTTTCAACAAGAACAAGGGTGGTCTTAGTGATTCTGGAGCCCAGACAAAAGTCAAGGTTGGGGCCCTCCATATTCAGTGTCAGTCTTAACTATGGAGCAACAACAAGCACACGGGGAACACAACTAAGTTAGATAAACACAATATTCACATGCACTTATAGCTAAATATATTTGCTTTATATACACAACATCAACTCTAGTGTATTGTAAACACTTTCAAACGACAACATCACATTTCAAACACTTTCAAACAAAGTTATATAACATGAAGAGTCCAACTGTCTTTGTCCTGATGGAGGATAAATACCAATGTACAGTTATTTGCACCGAACAATGCAGCAACCTATTGTACATTTCCCAAGTGATGATCCATCTTCAAACTTAGTTTGAAAGTGTTTGAAATGTGATGCTGTAGTTTGAAAGTGTTTACAATACACTAGAGTTGATGTTGTGTATATAAAGCAAATATATTTAGCTATAAGTGCATGTGAATATCATGTTTCTTATTTCAACACGGTGTTTTCTGTGTTTATTTAACTATGGAGCAGCCTAGACAATTACTAGCCCCCCCATGTGCTCAGTTTAGAAGATGACTGTCAATAAGGGGCATCCCTAGCAGGAGCAAGGCAAAAGAAAATGAATTTTCATTTATTGCATTTTTGAGGGAGACTAAGGTGGGGAGGCATGACTGGTGGGGTACGGCAATGCTGCCTCTAAGCTGTGGAGTCTTGTGAGCAAAAATCCTACTTTGTGAGCTACTAGCATTAAAGTTGTGAGTGAGCAATTTGGCTATTGCATAAATTAGTTTCCTCTGGAGCCATCCTTCCTGAGCTTAGACAAAAATGTGTGAGCCGGAGGCTAAAAATCTGTGAGCTAGCTCACACTAACTCAGCTTAGAGGAAACACTGGTAGGTAGTATGGTAGTAGTGAGAGACCCAGGCTGAAGGGGCTTGCTGAATGTGGAGGCCAAGGACTTCAAAGCAGAAGCTGCCACCTTGGTAAGAGATGACAACCATGAGGGATGGAGGATGCCCCTCCCTGAATACCCTACAATACAGCTTGGGCTATCCTCTATGGCTACGACCCAAGGCTCAAGCAGTGTGAAGGTGGTGACTGGAGGCTGAAGCATGGGGTGGGCTAGCAATCAGCTGTAGGGTGGGACAGGGCCCCTACACATGTGAAGCCAGTCAGCCAGCCAATAGCCTGAAATTAAGCAAACTCCAGAGCACGACAGAAGACAGGAGGGCCTGGTGTGATGTGGTCTATGGGGTCGCAAAGAGTCGGACTCGACTGTGAAACTGAACAACAACAACAAGGGATACGTACTCGGCATTTCCAAGTCCTATTAATACCCAAATCATACCTTTTCGGGCATGATTCAAGCATTAGTTAAACCAAATCAGATTATCTGATCTGATTTGGCTTACTGATAAGAGTACCCTGAATCCTCTGCTGCTGGGCTTTAGTAGGTTGGCACTGGGTTCTGCTACTGGGCACCAGTAGGTTGGCATTGGGTTCTGCTGCTGGCCACTAGTACATTGCACTGGTTCTGCTGTCCTTGCAGAAATGTCCTCCCCCCCCTTACCTCAGAGATTCTCAGATCTGATGTTAGTCCCGTTGGACTTTGGCACTCTCACAGTGTCACTGGTTGTGCTGGGCACATTGCACTAGTTCTGCTGCTGGCTTTGCAAACATGCCCCCTCCCCACACCTCACTTTCTACTGCAGAGACTCTCTGGTAAAATTTGCTGGGCTTGTTGTATGCCTGCCTTGCTTTTTCCCCACCACTGGAAACAATGGGGGATGGGGGCACCCTCTTTGGGTGCATATAGAATTGGACCCCTTGGTCCAATCTTGTTTTAAACTTTGGTGCCCCTCCCCCAAACCCCCCCCCCCCCAGCCCAATGAATGTACCCTAGGAGATTTGCCATTGGCAATAATGGCCCCGTAGGGTATAATGGAGCTGAAAAATTTAAGATTCCCAAATTTTACCCGAATTCCAGTACAATACTGATATTGGAATTCGGGTTTTCAAGGAAATACTGAATTTTTCAGGGTCCAACCCCCCCACCTGAAAAATATAGAATATTTGTTTCTTGCACTTTCCTACCTGCTTGCTCTCTTACACCAGACAGACAACATGGCAGCTTGCTACCTGAATAGTGGTGTGCCCCCCCATACCTCCCCAATGGAGGCCCTGGGGAAGCTGCCCCAGCTGCTCTGTGGCTAAGACCATCCCAGAATCAGAACTATGATGAATTCCCACAACTGTGCAAGCAGATGAAGTCAGAGAACATTCCCAGGCCAGATAACATTTCTTGTGGGCAGGCCTAAGCCCCAATGATTTAGAAAAACGGTAGTAGTTGTGAATCAGCCATGACATTTCAGCATGGTCCAGGGAATTAAGAATCTTGTTTCAATTTGTTTGAAATCAGGCTCAACACTTCTTTAACATTCTATTCTGAGTATCTGCCCAAATGTAACTAAACAATATTGAATCCATATGGTTCAGTTAAACTAGTGCAGGTTTCTCATGCAGAGACTGATAGCTTTTCCAACCCCATGATTCTTGTAATACTGTAGGAAGCACAACGGCATAAGCACGTAAAGCAATTAATCAAAGATAGATTCTTAGCATGAAGTTTCTAGGGGGGGGGGAGAAAAAGACAAGAACAAAGATCAATCTATTTTTTTTTCAGGTTGACATAAGAAATTGTTTCTTACCCCATCCTTTTATTTATTACAGATTCTAAACCAACATGGGTTTACCGAATGTGAACAATAAATATTTCGACAGCTGACTTAGGGAGGCAATTAAAAATATAGTTTTTTTGTACAGTAGCAACATCTTGAAGTACAAATATAGCTGCACGGAGCTTCAACAAAACTGTCACAAGATGGAAACCTTCATTTTCTGCCTATACTCAGTAGCCCAGAATAGCAGCTGAAGCCACCAAAAGCACTGTGACCCCATCCCCCAAAACAGGAACCCTCAATTTAAGATGTGCAGCTATTGCAAGGTTGGCCTGCATAATTTGTGACTGGCAACCCAATCAGCTGTGTAGGGCAGCCCAATGAAGCATGATAAATTATCAATACAGATACAGACTCACACACACACACATATACACCGTTTCTAGGCATTGTCAAGAACATTCTTTACCCTGTCCATTTCCAGTGACAGATTTCCAATGTATTCTTACTCTTTCTACATGCGATTCCATTTTAATATAATTTCTATAAGACCGATATACTATTTATATACAACTGTTGCAAAAACAGGCATAAATTTTAATGGCAATATTTGCATCAAATTTCATTAGTATGGTCAGGAAAGGAGGTGTCAGTAGTTTTGTTCTGACTGCCAAGAAACCCTAAAATCCACTTCCACTTCCAGATCAAACCATAGTTGTCACACAAGTTGGTAATGTCCCTAGTTCTAAAACACTTGGTGCCTACAATCTGTTCCATTTGACAGGCCACAACGTGCTGTGCAGAACTGACCTACGGAGAATCATCAGACCTTGTTCTGGTTATGTAACCTGCAAATCTATTAGTTGTTTCTCATTTTCTTACCTACCTCCTCTCTACCTTATCCCTTTGCCTATTAGACTGCAAGCTTATGAGCAGCATCTTTCATTTTATTACTGTATAGTGTTTAATTTTGAAAGCTACTATAAAATAATTGCCTTGACCTGGATGGACCAGGCCAGCCTGATCTCACCGGATCTTGGAAGCTAAGAAGGGTCAGCCCTGGTTAGTACTTGGGTAGGATACCACCAAAGAAGTCCAGAGTCACTGTGCAGAGGTAGGCAATGGCAAACTACTTCTGAATCTCAGTTGCCTTGAAAACCCCATGGAGTGGCCATAAATTAGCTGTGACTTGACAGCATTTTCCACCATGTATATAAATCCTGAGCTGGACGGCCCAGGTGTTCATGATCTTGCTAGCTCTTGGAAGCTAAGGAGGGTCAGTCCTGGTTAGTTATTTGGATGGGAGTCCACTAAGGAAGTCAAGGGTTGCTATGCAGAGTCCTGCATTGGCAAACTACCCCTGGATATCTTTTGCCTTGAAAACCCTACAGGGTACCAAAAGTTGGTTGCAAGTGTATTGTATGCTAGTTGTAGGCTGGATAAGAGCCCTGGATGGGCTGGTTCTGCCCCCCTGGGCCTTATGTTTGACACTCCTTCTCTAATCTCTTGTATTTTTTTATTTATTTTATTTATTGTCAGATTTGCACCCCGCCCTCCCCGCAAAGCAGGCTCAGAGTGGCTTCCAATGACATAAATACATAATAAAAACATACGTAATACAAATTAAAACATAACAGTTAAAATTAATACATTACAAAGTGCTTTCAGATGGGTTTCCAGCTCCCAGCATAAAGTGCTTAGATGTTATTCTGCTCATCACTCTTATGGTCTTAAATGGAATTCCCTCTCTTCACATGAATGGGTGTGCCTTTTGCAATATACTAGTTAGAACTGTATTGTTGGTAGTTGGCTTGGGACTCCAGCCATTGTTAAATTGAAGTTGTTCTCTGCCTTGCTGTTCTGCACATTAAATAAGGTTTTGAAGGCATCCTACTTGCCGCATCTCTCTGGCCTTCGGGCAGATCATTTACCCACCTCTACAGTGAGCACCAGGGGTAATTTCGGGTTGGAGCATCACTCCGGCAGCCCAGGAGCAGGCACAAATGGTGGTGGTGGCAAGTCCCGCCCCCAGCTCTCTGCCCCCGTCCCAAGCTCTTTCTCTCTAGAGTCATGCCACAGCAGAATACAATAAAGAGATCGCGCCGCCGCTGCGGCACGACTCTAGAGAGAAGGCAGTAGGCTAGGAAAGCAAAAAAGGGGGCAAGGCATCTTCAAAAGCCTCCCCTTCCCTTCCCCAGCCGGCCAAGTCAGGCTGGGGGGGGGGGAAGCAAAGACAAAATGGAAAGACTCCAGCGAGAAGGGGTTTAAACTTTAAACCCCTTCTCTCTTCGCTCCCCCCCAGCCCGCCTTGGCAGGCCAGCTGGGTAAGAGAATGGGGGGCTTTTGAAGATGCCTCCCCCCTTTTTGCTTCCCCTTCTGACATCACTTCCAGTGATGTCAGGGGGCATGGCATATGCTAGCGAGCTATTATGCTAATAGTGTATTAGGTATGCTAATAGCGTATTAGGTATGCTAATGAGCTCCTGCAGCTCTTTTTCTATTAAATGACTCCTGGTGAGCACACTTTACAGAGGACCAAAACACCACAGGGACTTGATAGCACTTTTCACCACCACTGTGAAATAATAGATATTTGTTATTTTATCATCCACATTACACTTGATGACCTATCAATACCTTATGTTTTCAGTAAGCAGTCTCTGTCTCTGTGTGGGCTTTGGCCCTTAAAGACAGGGCTCTTGCTTCTTAATCCTGAAGATGGATTAAAACACAAAAGGCTTGTAAAAGCCTCTAGTCCAGAGGTGTCAAACTCATTCGTTACAAGGGCCAGATCTGACATTTGTTGGGCCAGGCCATGTGTGCCCTAAAACATAATACCAGGTACCAGAGATACAAACATTATGAAGGATAGCAGCTGGTAAGCTCCAAGTTGTTGTGTCTTCACTGCAAGGCTCTATGGATGCTGCCTGGAGGGGTGGACCCCTTCCCTAGCCAACTCCCACCACCAATGCTGTGAGCCCGGGATCCAGGGTAAAGACATGAAGCAACTGGGCATTGTGAGCTCCCCTCTGTCCCTGAGCCACCATGAAAGGGGACTGGGAAGACATTGAACTAACCCATCTGCCTGCAGAAGTGGGTAGTGGCAGCCCAGGTCTGAGGCCATGTGCATGGTGGGACCCAAGCCAAGTAAAGCCCGATAAGCCAGAGATGCCTGTGCTGCATGGGGTCATGAATATGGCGGCAGTGCTGGCTGCCAGAAGGCCCCAGCAGAGAATCATCTGCACCCTCCGTGTGCATACACCAATCCCTGCAGCTATCTGGGACAGCATCCCTGGAGCTGCAGGCCAAGCAGAGAAGCATGCAGCCTTACCTTGGAACCCTGAGCTGGCATGAATGTGGCTGCAGTGGCTCCCAGCTTACAAGTGAGGCCATCACTGAAGTGAAGGGGTTCTGCTTGACTGCTGCAGATAAGGTTGTTTCTGCTGTGCTGAAGCCACAAATTGGAGTGGCTCCACCCACTCACCACCACCACCACCCCGAGCAGCCTGTCCTCTCCCTCATGCTAGTTGTGGGCTGGATAAGAGCCCTGGATGGGCTGGTTCTGCCTCCCTGGGCCTTATGTTTGATACTTCTTCTCTAATCTCTTGTATTTTTTATTTATTTTATTTATTGTCAGATTTACACCCCACCCTCCCCGCAAAGCAGGCTCAGGGCGGCTTCCAATGACATAAATACATGATAAAAACATACATAATACAAATTAAAACATAGCAGTTAAAATTAATACATTACAAAGTGCTGGCGGCAGTTAAAATTCAATCAGAAGGAATGCTTTCAGATGGGTTTCCAGCTCCCAGCATAAAGTGCTTAGATGTTATTCTGCTCATCACTCTTATGGTAGGGGGCAGTGTTCCCTCAAAACTGAGTTACTGTGAGCTAGCTCACAGTTTTTTAGCCTTCAGCTTACACATTTTTGCTTCGGAACAAACTAATTTATGCAGTAGCCAAATCGCTCGCTCACAACTTTCGCTCACAACATAGAATTTTTGCTCAGAAGACTCCACAGTTTAGAGGGAACATTGGTAGGGGGAGCTAGTAATCTGTTAGATCTCATCATAAGGCTGGGAAGTCCTCATCATGGAGCAACAAGCATAAAGGAGGGATGGTTTGCAGCAGTATGAGAATGATTATAAATTCCTTGAGATAAATTGCCCGACCTCAAAAAAGCAGTCATCTCATGGATGCTGATATGTGAAACCACTCTTGGAAGTGTTAGCCAGCAAGGAGCGTTCTGCTCTCTATGGACTATGAACTGTGTCTAATGTGTGCCAAGGGACTATGATGCCAGGTGACCAGAGTGAGAGGCCAGCACACCTTTGGCTGTTCAAACAAAGAACTTACTTCACCTTCACCTGGCATGTTCTCCCCCCCAACAACTTCATCAAAGGATTAAGTTTTTCCTTAACAAAGGAATTAGCTCGGCAGCCCACCTACCCACCTGGAGAACCAGTTCTGCGGCCTCAAGACAAAAGAGGACAATCAATGCTAGCTGCTGACTCACTCATCATGCTAATCAGGTGTCTTTGGGCTACCAGCTTAATTGCATCAATCATTATCCAAGCTAGGCCCTCTCACTTCCACTGCATAAACTAATCAGAGAGGGGCTGTGTCAAGGGAGGAGTCCAGCAAGCCCTCCCCATGTGACACCCCAGAGGAGGTGGGCCAAGTCATGTGACTAGAACATGTGACCAGCTGAACCCACCCCCAAGGGACATGTGACTAGAACATGTGACCAGCTGAAGCCACCCCCAAGGGACATGTGACTAGGATATGTGGCCAGCCTGGCCCAGCCTCCCAAACCCACCTTATAAAAGGGGACAGCCGGCCATGTGCTCTCTCTCTCTACACCCCCTCAACGACCTCTATACTCTCTGACTCTTATCCTTGTAGCTATCTGCTACCCATCCTACCCCAGGCTTTTAGTCTGCAGCTAAGGCCTACCTTGTGCTTTCTGCTGGTCAGTCTGCACACTCCATTTTCCTAGTATAATCCCCATTTTTCTAGTATTCCCTTATTTTTCCATTTGGCAAGCTTCATCTCTTCGGACCAGGTAAATATTGTCAAACCAAAGAATATCCTGCTAAAGCAAACGTGTAAAAATCTCTCTTTATTTCCTAGAATCTGAATATTTGTGTGTGTGATTGTGTATTGTTTGTGTGTGAAGTGTGTCAGTAAAATATCATTTTTATTAAGGAAGTCTGCCTCAGTATCTCATTGGGTGCCTCGGAAATCAGTGCCATCCTCCGTAAACATAGACGGTTGTTCCCGATATTAATAAACTGTACCAATTGTTTCCATTTTGGAGCAATTCGGCTAACAGAAGGGCCAAAATAGGCCTGGTTCAAAGACCAGGAACTAAACTAAAGGAACAAAACATGCTCGTTTAGGCTTTGCCATGCTCGACATTTTTTATAAACAGGATCACTGGCATTTGAACATTCATAGTTAGCACAATACATTGCATAGTCCCAGGCCACGCATCTGTAAATTCCCAACATTGAATGTGTCCTCAATTTGGTCTATATTTGACAGCCAGTGTGCAAAACCTCATAAGGGCAGTTTTTTTTCATTGAGCATCACATTTAAACCAGGCCTTTAACATGACGCTAATTGTAGAACCAGTACAAAAATGGAAGCTGCAAATTTGGCACCCACATTCCCTGTGTAACACCTGTTTTCATGACATCCCCCTGCTTGACATGACAGGCTGCCACAGACAGAGGGTGCGCAAGGCAAGATGTCATGACATCAGGGCACAGTTCAGGATATTCACCATGAATTCTTCTCTTTGTTCAGCAATTTCATACATTGGTTTGGGAGACACAAGACGGAAAATAGTTTTCTTGAAAAAACGTTCCATACATCTTGCTCATTTCTTTTTTCTTTTGTACTGTACTGCTGGGAACAGAATTTAATCAGTGGGCATCTGCGTCATTAATAAACTGTGCCGAGTGCCATCCGTGGGGTCATAAAAGATGGGCACTGGGGGGCCCAGAGCAATATGGACATCTCCCACTCAGTGCTGTGCCATTAGTGACAGAACCAATTTCTTGCAATTAGGCTCCTGCAGCAGGTAGTTAACCCGGAGGGCAATGGCTGATTGTCTCCATTTAGCTTTGCTGCTCAGCTGAAGCCTCTCATTCAGAGCATAATGCTTTGCTTCAAACTTTGCCTTCCCTCCCCCACCCCTTCCCTTGCCTAACAGTGGGAGAGAAAGCCGATCACTGTTGTTAACAAAGCCAAAATCAAAATTCCCAGTCCCACCACTTGCTACCCCACTGTTATCAACAAAGCCAAAATCAAAATTCCCAGTCCCAATTGCTATAAACCAGAAAAGCACAGAAGGGTTCATCTGTCTAAAAAGAAATAACAAAACATGGGACATCTGTATAGGCATAGGAGAACTCATTCCAGTAGAAGTTAGCCACCTGAATATCTGCAAGCCAAAGAACAAGGATTCATTCCTTTATCAGCACACCCTAAAGTTTATTCAAGAAACTTTAAAACGAGATCTGAGAAACTGATGAATTGCTACAACACTTGGTTTATTTCTTTGCGATGTCTCATGTAATTCCTAGAGAGACCTGTGCTGAAGCTGTACTTGTAGGGCTACGGAGGTACAGCAATGGGTTTTATTTGGTCTTGAACATCTCAACTGCAGGTGTTTGGAGTATGCTTATGATATGAAAACGCATAAATGCCCAGTGCCATATATGTCAAAGAGAAGGTCAGTGTAGCTTTTTATTGTCTTCCATGCTCTTGTCTACATTTACATGGGAATGTTGTAGAGGAAAAAAAAATCTCTATTAAAACTTGCCAGGAAGCATTTGCTGGCCAATAGAAACATCAAAATGCCCTTTGGCCTAGGAAAGTCCTCTTTCCTTAGGGATGCTGCCATGTTTTTCCTGTAACAATATTTGCCAGGCACAGGTAGTTGTTGAAAGGTGAGCGTGGGATGAAACTTCCCACATATATGCATGATATAGATCTAATGCACTAGAATGGAGCATCTGACCGAGTCCTGCTCCTGTACATAAGCACTTCAGGACTAGAAATACTATGCTATCTTGTGTCAAAATGTGCCAGAAACCAAATACAACAAAAGAAGTCCTGTTGGTGTTTGGGATGAAAACCCCATATTGTCTAAAAGGCTCTAGAATAAGCTCCAGTAGCATTGTGTTAGTTCACAATGTATTCACTAACTAAAATGTTTCTGAATATAAAGTTAAGGCCAACATTGTCTCAGTTTCCTTAAATGGGCAGTATTTTGTTGTACTATTGTTATGTTTTTATCTTGTTTTAATTGTTTTAATTATGGCTTTTGCCCTAGTTGTTAGCCGCTCTGAGCCTTAGGAGAGGGCGGGATATAAATTCAATTATAAATAAAAATAAATAAATAAATAAAAATAAATACCAGTAGTAGAATGATAATGAAACAGCTTTCCTTGAGATAATGGTCGTAGGTAACACAATGTAGACGAGGTTCAGAACAAAGTTTGTTGGTCTTAAAGGTGTCACTGGACTCAAAGTTAAATTCTGGGTGCAAGGTTTCTGAAGAAGTGTGCATGCACACAAAAGCTTATACCCAGAATTAAACTTTGTTGGTTGTAAAGGTGCCACTGGACCCCTAGAATTCCATGCTAACTATAAGTTACTATAGCAGATGAGGCCAGGCCTGACATGTTATGTAAGGCTGCCAAGACTCCCTTCAGGGTGGGGAGTTCCCCGCTCCAAATTCCCATTCCTTGCCATTGTGTGGAGAAGCAGTGTGGGGAAATTAAAAATGAAAATCAATTTTAAAAAATTAAAAAATAAACAAAACTCACCAGCATCACCTGCATGATGGCATCATTTCCAGGGAATACCCAGAAAACAATGGGAATACCCAGAAACCATTGCCAGGGAATAACAAAAAAAACATGGGTTACCATGGGTATCCCTGAAGTTCCAAGAGCTACCACTGTTGTTCCCCTGGCAACCAGCCGAAGATGGGGAGAGGGAGGTACTAACTGTGGGGGAGGGCAATCTTCATCACCATGCAATGATATCACTTCCAGCACAACCACAAGTAGGACGCTGGTCCAAGTGTCTTCTATCATGCATGCAGCCTAGGCATATACCTTCCAACAATGTCATTCTGCTCCTTTTTGTGATCAGAAAATCAAACATATGTATTAACTTACACATGCCACTGTACACCTACTACAGGGAACTGAGACTTATTCTCATTTCAAAACCTGGTGTGGATCCTACAACTCCCAGCTGTGTAAACAGACTGTTAGTTACAAAAAAAACCCGAACCTGACAAGATGCACCTTTGCTGTGTCGACAGCAGACTGATTTTAAGATAAAAGACCAAACAGTTATCTTCCCCTGCTTGCCCTCAGCAAGTTCTTGGGGAAAATTACTCATTACCATGTTGTAATAAGCAAACTGAAGTTATATAATGGATTCCATCAAACACTGGAACTACAGACCTCCTGGTAATGACAACAGAGTAGAACTGATTTTACAAATGTTCAAACTGCTGGGGGAATTGAATATATAAGAGACTAAGACCACACTACTATTTTTTTTTAAAAAAAAGAAAGACTATGAAACTCTTTTAAAATGGTTTGTTTTGCAAAGAAATAATACTTGAAACACACGAACAAAAACAGCATTTTCTAAATTATATAGTTTCAAGTCTCATAGAAGAAGGATATTGTGACAGAAAAAAAGAACAATCAATGCCTAGATTTTTTTTAAAAAAATGAACTTCCATAATACATATCAGTTTTCTATATCCATTTCAGTAAGAACACTTTTTGAATTTAAGGCATGAAGAGGGTTTTTGGCTATAAGCTCAAGAAGGAAGTATAAATTTGCATAGTACAAAAATACATTTAAAGATTGATCTTCCCTGTTGGGTACACAGAATAAGAAACACAAAGCAGAGAAGAAAATACATTCTATGGAACCAATATTTAGTAACCCTGGAGCTAATCTGGAACTCTATCAATTGATAAAACATTCTTCCTATTGTGATCCAGAGGGATATTTAGTCTGCTTCTAATTTATCATAAAAGAGGATATTTCTCTTTTAAATTCAGTCACAACCTTTGTATTTTCCTTGCCTATGTTTAAAGAAATTTTTATTGCTACTAAATGCTATGACTTTGTAGCTAAAATTCTCGGTTGCCATGCCTGGAGCCAGGAAAGAATTGCCCTTCCAGGTCAACTTGGCTAGCAAGTTTTTTCCCCTCTCTCTCTCATAGTCATTTATCTTATTTTTCTAATAATCATAAACTATTATACAAAACACAACAGCTTCTCTGCTATGTGGTAGTCTGAACACCCTTCTGCTCATAGCACACTCTAATCTGGATGACAGAAATTAGTTCTGAAGCATGACTGGCATGGGAATACTGCCAAGAAAGTCTTCCTTGTAGGAAATGATCTCCACCCTGACTGTAATCTACAGAACTATTTACTGTGATTATCTCCACAATTATATTAAGAGTCACGCTGCCAACAGTCTTCAGGAACCTGAAAAGGGCAAAGAGACTTGCAACGAAGAAGAGAAAATCAAGCCAGTAAATCAAGTAAAAGCTTTGTTATCTGACAAGGGAAAGGAGGTTGCTGGTTAACTCTCAATTTTAACTGCTCTTCCATACCCCTTACTCAGAGGACTCCCCAGCAACCAAACTCCACACCACTGGAAAGTTCATGGCAATAGCCCCTGCACTAGGCAAGCCCTTCCCTCCATGTAATGGAGCTGTCCTACACAGCAGGAGAACAAGTGGGCCAGCTGCCCAGGAGCCCTCCAGCATAGTTGGCTCCTAACAGCTTGTGACAGGCTGAGGGGGAGGACGACCCTGAGTATGACATCAGCAGGTGGCACAGAGGCCCCATCAAGCTGACCAGCTGGAAAGGTGGGAGTATGGCATCGACATGTAGGGTTGCCAGGTCCTACCTAGCAGCCAGCAGGGGGATCCTGGGTCTTCTCTGAGATAACATCATGACCCAGAAATAACATCATCAAATCGCCAACATTGGGGGCCGGGGGTAACACTTTTGGGCAACACTCTATGGTTTGTAGCTGATTTTACCATAGAGTTTTGCCCAAAACTAGAGTATTGTCGTGTGATGGTGGTGATATGATGATGTCACTTCCGAGTGACATCATCATGTTGCCTTTCGGGCCATTTGGGGGTGGGATTTTCTCCCTCCAGCCAGCTGGCTGGTGGGGGTGGGAAGTGCCTCACAAAAGTGGGGGTTCTTCCAGCTTGGGGCAGGGGTTCATCTGTCCCCGGTGGGGGTCTGGCAACCTTAACATCCAGAGGTATGGGGAGGAGTTTGCCCTCTGAAAAATGCTGGTTAATGAAGCGTTCTGAATAATCAAGTTCTAAATTTTTTAAAAGTGTTAACTCTGGTACTATATGTTGCACCTTACCACTATCAACTTCTTTGTGGACTGTTAAACTCTAGACAGGGATGATTCTGGGGGGCAGCTTCAGTGAGTGAAGACATGGCAAATACTATTATTAGTAGAACTAAAACTTTGCTATACTGATTAAATGCACACATTATAGAATAAAGGTAAAGAAGGTATGAGTATGTTCCTTCACATGAAGCACTTTGCATGTAACACATCATTCAATGCATAATAGTTCTGCAATATCAACCTGTTCTGACGGGAATTTGGAACAATAAATCCAAGGAGTCAAAGGGCAGAGCCAATTGAAAATGATAATTCATCTAAGGCACATAACTGTCATTCTCTTCCTCTCTATTCTGTCTTTGGTTGATGAGGTATCAGGAAGAAAAGCGAAGGGAAGCAGAAAATGTAGCCAAAGGAAAATACAATTTTTGGAGCAGGTGCTTTTGAGGCACAGCAAAGCCTGGACAGAAAATGAAAGGCTTTCACAACCGGAGTTCTTTAGTTATTGTAGATTTTCTGGGCTGTATGGCTGTGGTCTTGGCATTGTAGTAACTGATGTTTTGCCAGCAGCTGTGACTGGCATCTTCAGAGGTATAACACAGAAAGATGGAGTACTCTCTGTGTCAATGTGAGAAGAAAAATGGTAAGCAGGTAATTTATATCTACTCAGGAAGGTGGGGTAAGACCATGCAAGATGGATATGTGAACTGCACTTTCTCAAGATGAACTAAATAATCTAAACCATGCACTTCAAGCAAATGGCTACTCCAAAGTACGAAAGCAGAAGAGTGATTAATTAAGGGTAAAACAAACAACTGAGGAAAGACAGTCTCCCGCAGGAAAAGTGTTTTTGCCATATATCAAAGGAATCACTGATCAGATGGGAAAACTTATGAAAAAAGTACAACCCACCAGAAAGATACAACAGATGCTATGATTGGCAAAAGACAGAAGAGACCCCCTCACTTCTGCAGGAGTATACCACATACCCTGCAGTTGTGGACAGGTTTACATTGGGACCACACAGTGTAGCATCCATAAAAGAACATGAAAGACACTGCAGACTTGGCCAACCTGAAAATCAGCAGTGGCTGAACATAGCATAACTCAAACAGGATGCAGTATCTTATTCCAAGACACTGAAATGCTGGACATCCAATTACTGTATCAGATTACACAGGGAAGACATTGAAATTCATCAACATAAACACAATTTCACCAGGAAAGAAGAGAGTTTAAAAATAAATAGGGCATAGTTTCCTGTCCTGAAGAACACAAAATGCTCTACATTTTACAACTTTTGGCAGTTAAGGGGTTGCAGTACAAAAGACCAAAAGTAAACCAATAGTACTGAAAAATGTGCAAAAATATATTTAAAACCTTATAAATATACAAAAATGCAAAGTACAATAAGCTTTTGGATTGTTACAGGTGATAACTGGTGATGGATGAAATTCTCCGGAGTATCTTCCGTTTCGTGAGAACTTCTTCTACATCAATATTCCTATTAAAATACATTTCCTCGGTGCAAGGAGCTCCTGGTTCTCAGGGAACGTGTGTGCTCCCTTGAGGCCAAGGTGGCTGACCTGGAGAAGCAGAGACAGTCAGCTAGGCACACAGAAAAGACTCTCGGGGACTTGTTAGCTTCGTCCCACTCTGGATCTGGCAGCCCCGCTGCTGTCAGGGAGCATGAGGGTCTAGGGGAAACAGGGCACCATGCTGAGGATAAGGGGAATGTGCCCTCAGAAGGGACCTCTTCCCCAGCTGGTGAGCGGCTCTCCTTTTGCACCAAGGAACCATCCCTGAGCAGGGTGGGAGGGGGGCTCTTGGTAGTGGGTGATTCGATCCTTAGGCAGGTAGACAGCTGGGTGGCGAACCCGCGTACTGACCGTATGGTGACTTGCCTGCCTGGTGCGAAGGTAGCGGACATTACGCGTGTTTTAGATAGGCTGGTAGATAGTGCTGGGGAGGAGCCAGTGGTCGTGGTGCATGTCGGCACCAACGATGTGGGGAAATGCAGTCGTGAGGTCCTGGAGGAGAAATTTAGGCTGCTGGGCAGGAAACTTAGGTCCAGGACCTCCAAGGTAGCCTTCTCAGAAGTGTTACCTGTTCCACGCGCAGGGCCGGAGAGACAGGCAGAGATCAGGAGTCTCAATGCGTGGATGAGACGATGGTGTAGGGGGGAAGGGTTCAGGTTTGTTAGGCACTGGGATACTTTTTGGAACAAGAGGGAGCTGTACAGGCGAGACGGTCTCCACTTGTCCCGAGAAGGAACCAGGCTGCTGGCACTTAAAATCAAAAAGGTGGCAGAGCAGCTTTTAAACTGAATATTGGGGGAAAGCCGACAGGAGATGAAAAGTCTCTGGTTCGGGTTGGCTCATCTGAGAGAGGTGAGGGGGTACCGGTTGCTTTTCTACAGGGAGGTGGATTGAAATTGTCCACAGAGGCCATGGCTGGTGACATGGACTGCCGGACAACGACTCGAGATAGCAAGAGGAAGGATGCAGGCTTAACTTGTAAGGGAAATTACAGCTGTTTCTATACAAATGCTAGAAGTGTCCGAGGTAAAATCGGGGAGTTGGAGTGCTTGGTGTCGGAGGGAAAAATAGACATTGTGGGTATTTCTGAAACTTGGTGGGATGAGGAAAATCAGTGGGACACAGTGATTCCCGGTTATATATTATATCGGAAGGATAGGGGGGGAAGGGTTGGAGGTGGGGTAGCTCTGTATGTCAGAGAGGGTATAAAGTCTAGAAAGATTGAGAGGCTAAGTGAATTGGATTCGCTTCTGGAAGTTCTATGGGTTGAAATAGGGGGGCCAAAAGGAAACTTAACACTGGGAGTTTGTTATCGCCCACCAGATCAAAAGATAGAGGAGGATTATAAAATGATGAATGCCTTAAAGATAGCAACTAGACAAAAACACTGTGTAATAATAGGTGATTTTAACTACCCACACATTGATTGGGTCAATATGTGTTCTAGTCGGGAAAAAGAGATTGAGTTTCTAGACACTCTAAATGACTGTGCTATGGAGCAGATGGTCACGGAACCTACCAGGGGAGAGGCGATCCTTGATTTGGTCCTAAGTAACACTCAAGACCTGGTGAGAGATGTAAAAGTGATTGCACCGCTTGGAAACAGTGATCATAATGTTGTTGAGTTCATCATTTGTACAAATAGAGAATTGGCCAAAAAGACTCACACAACCATTTTTAACTTTAAAAGGGGTAATTTCTCTGATATGAGGGGACACGTGGGGAGGAAACTGAAAGGAAAAGTAGAAAGGGTCAAAACAATTGGGGAAGCTTGGGATCTATTTAAAACTACGATCCTAGAAGCTCAAAAAATATATATTCCGCAGGTTAGGAAAGGCACAAACAGGTATAGGAAAAAGCCTGCATGGTTAACAAACAGAGTAATGGAGGCTGTAAAAAGTAAAAAGAATTCCTTTAAGCAGTGGAAAGCTAGTCACAGTGAGGCTGATAAAACGGAACACAGGCTATGGCAAATAAAATGCAAGTCTGAGGTCAGGCAGGCAAAAAGGGAATATGAGGAGCATATAGCAAAAAACGTAAAAACCAACAATAAAACTTTCTTCAAATACATTAGAAACAGGAAACCAGCCAGGGAGGCAGTGGGGCCCTTGGACGACCAAGGGGTAAAAGGAGTATTGAAGGATGATAGGGAAATGGCTGAGAAGCTAAATGCATTTTTTGCCTCCGTCTTCACTGTGGAAGATGAGAAGTGCTTGCCCACTCCAGAACCACTGATTTCAGGAGGGGTGTTGGAAGACCTGAGTCAGATTGAGGTGATGAGAGAGGAGGTCCTAAAACTGATAGACAACTTAAAAACTGAAAAATCACCAGGCCCAGATGGCATACATCCGAGAGTTCTGAAAGAACTCAAATGTGAACTTGTAGATCTCCTGACAAAGATATGTAATCTTTCCTTAAAATCTGCCTCCATTCCTGAGGATTGGAAGGTAGCTAATGTCACTCCCATCTTTAAAAAGGGTTCCAGAGGAGATCCGGGAAATTACAGGCCAGTCAGTCTGACGTCGATACCGGGTAAATTGGTGGAAACCATTATTAAGGAAAGAATTAGTAGGCACATAGATGAACAAAACCTATTGAGGCAGACTCAGCACGGTTTCTGTAAGGGAAGATCTTGTCTCACTAACCTGTTAGTGTTCTTTGAGGGGGTGAACAAACATGTGGACAAGGGGGATCCAATAGATATTATTTACCTTGACTTCCAGAAAGCTTTTGATAAAGTTCCTCATCAAAGGCTCCTAAGTAAGCTCAAAAATCATGGGATAGAAGGACAAGTCCTTTTATGGATCAAAAACTGGCTAGTTCATAGAAAACAGAGAGTGAGTGTAGGTGGGCAATTTTCTCAGTGGAGGGTGGTAAGCAGTGGGGTACCGCAGGGATCAGTACTTGGTCCACTGCTTTTTAACTTGTTCATTAATGATTTGGAGATGGGAGTAAGCAGTGAAGTGGCTAAATTTGCGGATGATACAAAGT
Organism: Gekko japonicus; assembly: GCF_001447785.1. NCBI lineage: Eukaryota > Metazoa > Chordata > Lepidosauria > Squamata > Gekkonidae > Gekko > Gekko japonicus. The sequence continues at coordinate 274,358 of NW_015165263.1, read as the reverse complement.
TGTTCAGGGTGGTGAAAACCAGTGAGGATTGTGAGGCACTCCAAAGGGATCTGTCAAGGATGGGCGAGTGGGCGTCAACATGGCAAATGGGGTTCAATGTGGCCAAGTGCAAGGTGATGCACATTGGAGCCAAAAATCCTAAATATAAATACACATTGATGGGGTCTGAACTGGCAGAGACTGAGCAAGAGAGAGATCTTGGAGTTGTAGTGGATAACTCACTGAAAATGTCGAGACAGTGTGTGACTGCAATAAAGAAGGCCAATGCTATGCTGGGGATTATTAGGAAGGGTATTGAAAACAGATCAGCCAATATAATAATGCCCCTATATAAATCAATGGTGAGACCTCATTTGGAATACTGTGTGCAGTTCTGGTCACCACACCTTAAAAAGGATATTATAGCTTTGGAAAAAGTGCAGAAAAGGGCAACTCGAATGATAAAAGGGTTGGAACACTTTCCCTATGAGGAACGGTTAAGGCGCTTAGGGCTCTTTAGCTTGGAGAAACGACGACTGAGGGGTGACATGATTGAGGTTTATAAGATTATGCATGGGAAAGAGCAGGTAAAGAAAGAGGTACTTTTCTCCCTTTCTCACAATACAAGAACTCGTGGGCACTCCATGAAACTGCAGAGCGGTTGGGTTAGAACGGATAAAAGGAAGTACTTCTTCACCCAAAGAGTGATTAACACATGGAATTCACTGCCACAGGAAGTGGTGGAGGCTACAAGCATGGACGGCTTCAAAAGGGAATTAGATAAGCATATGGCGCAGAGGTTCATCAGTGGATATTAGCCACAAGGTATAGATAGGGGCTCTGGGGCAAGTGATGCTCTGTCTTCTTGGTGCTTGGGGGGGATCAACAGTGGGAGGGCTTCTAATGTCCTGGCCCCACTGCTGGACCTCCTGATGGCACTAGTATTTCTGGCCACTGTGTGACACAGAGTGTTGGACTGGATGGGCCTTTGGCCTGATCCAACATTGGCGTCTCTTATGTTCTTATGTATGGCAAATCCACAATCCAAGAATCGTACCCTAGCTAACATATACATTAAGACATGAGAATCACCCGATACTCTCTAAGTCATTACAGAAAACATGTTAAGTCCAATGAGATATTCAGACCAGCTGCCTGACAGGTGCCGAGCCTGTAAATCCAGTATGCCTCTCTTTGTAACAAGACCTTATGTGTATTCGGGGAGGGGAAGCAACTGTCTTCTGAGGGAATTTGTGGCCGGTGGCGCATGTGTGGACAGGACTCAGGCAACACAGCCAGTGGATGGAGACACCTTCTGATGGGCAGTTCAGGCAGCCAACTGATTCTGACGCGCATAGAACTTTGCCACGCCAAAACAGGATTATATATAAGGACAGGATGGCGAAAACCAAGATGGATTGTGAAGAGCTACAGAAGATTGTCTCTAAATTGTGTGAGTGGAAAACAACATAGCAAATAGTTTGGTGTTGGTAAGTGTAACGTAATGTATATTGGAATACGAAAATCCAAACTTTAGATGCAAGCTAATGGGGTATGAAGTGGCTGATACCAAGACTGAAAGAGATCTTGAGGCTGTAGCGGAAAGCTCAATAGAAATATCAACTCACTGCGTGCCAGCAGTAAAAAAAGAAAAAAAGCAACCTCCATTTTGTGAAGGAAACCGGTTAAAATAAAACATCCAATATTGTAATGGTCTTGTTTGGAATACTGCATACAGTTTTGGTCACTATATCTCAAAGAGAATACTGCAGACTTGGGAAAAGTACAGAAGAGGGCAACAATATGATTAAGAACATTTCTTCTTTTGGGAGCAGGATTAATGATGGCAAAGGAAAAATTACCCTACCAACCCCCCCCCCCCCCCAGCATCTCTGGCTCCATGGCACAAGAATGGTAACTTTGTAAAAACAGCAGACTGCATTTGGGGTCATGGCCAGCTTGCCCACACAAACCTTATGAAAGTGACACAGCTTGCACTAGACCTAGAGGTTCAGCAAGGAGAGACTTTAGCGTCCTCCTCCATTTGTTCAGTTTCCGAATAACATGTGTAGACATGTTTAACAACTTGGATATACAATATATCCCTGTTGTATAAGATGATACGTTTATGTTGAGAACAATACTTTTGCATTCATTCATGCCACTTAGAAACAAATAAAAACAAATGTTTCCCTAAGCCCATTTTAATTTTAATAATGACTGGAATGTACCAACATTAAGAAATTGAACTGTACTCAGCCTAACATCGAGTAAACCTGTAACAGCTGAACAGTAGCGACAACCTTAGAATGTTAACCCTGGTATTTTAGTTTGTGCTGTTTATTTCAGATATTAACAGGATAGTTCTTGACAGGAGCATCCTGAATGAAATGACCCACACGGTCACTTGGGTCACCTGCTCCTGAAATCCTGACATGGAAGTCATAAAACACGGAAATTAAAGTCCACATATAGGAAGGTGTCATTATTAGATGCTCAATGATATGATCTTTGAGGGAATCTTGCAAGGAAAGGACAAAGTAAGAAGAGAATATCAAAAAAGCTGTAGTGGGATAAATTGGCTGAACAGGCCAAGGTGTACTAGAACTTGACAGCAACTAAAGAAAAGCTTAATGGCTTTCCCTAGGTTAGCCCACAGACAAAGAATTTCCTTTTAACTCTCCCTTGAAACAGAAGAAAAGGAAGCTAGCTGCAGATCCTCCCTCCCCGATCCCTAATGCTCCACTCACGCCCACTGTGGCAAGCAGGTCTCCAGTTGTGACGTTCAGCAAGATTAGGGAGAGAATGGGTGCTGCTGCCTTTGCTCCTGCTTGAAACAGGAATTTAAAAGGCAATGCCCATTCTTGGAAAACATGAGGGAAATGATTTTGTTTTTTCCCATTGTACCTGAGGAAGATGCCTCTGAACTTCTGTTTCATTTTAGTCAACTGTTTAGGCAACATGATTTTCAAGCTGTAGAACAGGAGTGGCTCCTGGGAGGAGGAGGAGGAGGAGGAGGAAACACAAGCATCTAAGCCTAGATGCCTTGCCTTTACCTGCTCAGAGGCTTATTTCTTTACTTGTTGGCTTGAAGGACCATCTAACTTGTTGATCAGCTATACTGTTGGCACACTAGGTAAAAACCTAACTTTGAATCCTGCGGTCACGTGCCAGTAATAGGGCAGGTGAGTCCTTATGTGAAATTCTGTTCCCTTGGGACTTTCCCCCATAGCACTGTTATGCACCAAATTATAGAGAACGCAAGAGACATCTAGTGTGGGTGTCTCTATCTTGGTTCCATGCAGAGTCTTTTCAGATGTATATTATTATTTTTAAATCCTTCTCAATACATTTTACACCTCCCTCTCAGGAATACAACATATAAAACTTTTCATTCTATCAATTGTCTACCCCATTCCCAGTTCCTCCCCTCCCTCCAATGGCTTCCCACAATGCTTCCACCCCTGCTCCAAATTACTTCATATCATCAACAATATCAGTTTCTCATCATTACAATCTAAAGATAACATCATTTGACTTAATATTGATCTAAACATATTAAGTTTTGTTTCACATCCCAGTTCTTTTCCAGATAAATTTTAAAGTCATTCCATTCTTCAAAAAACTCATCGTCTTCTTTGTTATTCAGTTTTTTTGTAATCTTATCCATTTGTGCCATGAACAGGATTTAGTCCTCCATGCCTCTCTGTTTACGCTTTCCAAAGACCCTTAGAAATATATTAAAAAAGCAAATTTAGTTGAAGTCCTCCTCAAAATGTCGGGCGCAACTTCTCTATGGTAATTTCATGTAGAGTAGGTCAAATTGATACTTTGCAGGCCCTTCCTTCCGCATACAACTCACTTCCGGTCCGGCACCTTTAAAAGTTCCACTGTCTTCCTTTCGCTAATGCCCGTCTAGGAATTCAACTTCCTGGATGTTTCACACGGACCTCTTTCTTTGTGACACCAGCCTGCTCTTCCCACGCTATTGTTCGTGAGTTTCGATTTTACAGTTGCGCACACGGCTCCATCTTCACCACAGGAATGTTAAACAATAAGCGTTTTTACAGTTTTTAAAGGCTTCAATCAACTTTTTTCTCTCCGGAATCGGATTTCTGGGATTTACTATTCATTTTCCGCTCAACCGCTTAATTCAAATTGACTCCAAACTCAGTTCAGGTAAGCGGCACGTTTTTGTTATCTAGCACGTTCAAAACGGGTTTCGCATTGTTTCTTTTAACTCACAGTTGTTGTCCTTCTTCAAAGAAGTCTGCTGACGAAGAATTTATGCCGGTAGCCCGGCTCGATCGGCCACTATAGAGTTGCTTGGCACTTGCCTTCTTCGTGGGAGGAGGTCAAAGCCCAATTCAGCTTCTTCCGAAGCTGGATTACGCCAACCTCACACTCCCTCTAGGGCGCTGCTGCCTGCTTGTCCCCCCCCCTCGCTGGGGAGTGATGCGTTGGGCTATATATTGCCCAAACTGTCAAAAGTGGCCGTCGCTCGCTTCGCACGATTGCGAAACGCTTCAGTCCTCCATCTTAGCTAGACCGGAAGCCATCCGATGTATATTATTATTTTTAAAGCCTTCTCAATACATTTTACACCTCCCCTGCTGCACATATCAGTATTTCATTAACCTAGTTACAGTCGTATAATGTAAAAGTTTAAAAATAGCTCAATCCTTGTCATACTTAACACTCTATTGTTCTCTAACAAGTTAAGAACAAAGAGAACAATTAAAAATAAACCAGCAACCAGCAGCAGTAAAATATAATTACTGATTTTATTAAAAGCATCCATCATATATTCACAGAGTGGGGTGTTATTTCAGCACTGAGAATAGAATATATGTTACTCACTATTCTAATGATTAATTATAAAAGGGTGATTGATGTCAATGAAAACTGGCTTTCCCTAAAGGGCAGATTTCTCAGCAGTCAGAGAATAAAACAGAACTTGTTTGCAACTTAAAAGAAAAAAAATGACCTTTTCCAGAGCATCATCAATACTTGGGACAAAGGCTCCCTCTAAGCTGTGGAGTCTTGTGAACAAAAATTATACTCTGTGAGCTACTGGCATTAAAGTTTTGAATGAGCAATTTGGCTACTGCATAAATTAGTTTGCACTGGAGCTATCCTTCCTGAGCTAAGACAAAAATGTCTGAGCTGGAGGCTAAAAAACTGTGAGCTAGCTCACACTAACTCAGCTTAGAGGGAACACTGCTTGGGACTCAACCAGCCTCTGTAACTTAGATGAGATTTCATTCAGTTCATATGCAACCTAGAGAGAGAGAGAGAGAGAGAGAGAGAGAGAGAGAGAGAGAGAGAGAGAGAGAGAGGCTTCAGAATGAAGGTTGTGGAAACAGTCCCTTAAGTAGAGACACTTCTTCATAATTGTTATTGTACTAAATTACACAGGGGGAAAGAAACTAAATAAAAAAGGGAATTGTTTCTTTTGATAAATGTTTCTCTTTCATAGCTACAGCTTTGTTCTCTGTTGAGCAATCTGCATGGACGAAACATTTGTTTTTCTGTCAGCTTAATTCAGAGTAAACACTTTTTTAAAACACACACACACACACACACAAAAAGATTGTCCTCCTCGGCTCTTGCCAAGCTGGTAGCATAGATGCAGATTGATCACGGAAGAAAATATCTTTCACACACACAAAACTTGGTTGGTGAATCTGACCAAGGGGAGGAACTGGCACCAAATGAAAACAAAACAAAAACTACAACCTGAAATGTAGTCCCTTCACTAACCAATGAGAGGGGCCACTTAAACAAATCACTGAATGGGCAGTGAATAGAAAGATTCAGTCAATCCCTACTCCTCAAAGGGTATACCTCAATGCTCTGAAGCCCTGACTGCTACGTCACATTGGCTGTCATACGGGGGCCACCTCAGCAGCATATAAGGATACAGAGCCCAACATTTTCTCCAGGGGAACTGATCTCTGCCATCTGGAAAGCAGTTGTAATTCTGAGTGATCTCCAGACCTCACCTGGAGATTGGACACATTTTACCTCAGAACAGCAAAACTGTTTAGAATGTTAGAGGCAAAAGCCAATCAAGTCGCATGTAATGTATTGAAACGTTTAACCCACGACATCACCGATGAGGCGAAGAAACGAGCATGCCTCCTGAGTTCCTGCGGGAAGGGGACCTTCGACATAGCCAGGTCGTTGGTGGCCCCAACTGATATAAAGACTGTCACCTACGCTGACATCACGGAGAAGCTTAAGGCTCACTATTCTCCACAACCGTCGGAGATCGCCTGCCGGCACGCTTTTTACAAGCGGAACCAGGCCGGAGGCGAGACCATCGCAGATTTCGTGGCGGCCCTTCGCAAAGCCGCACGGCCATGTAATTTCCACAACGTGGAGGAAGCCCTCAGAGACCGTCTCGTCTGCGGTCTCAAAGATGAAAGGCTGCAACAGAGGCTGTTCGCCCGCACCACCCTGACCTGGGCAGTGGCCTACGAAGAGGCCGTGGCCGCGGAAGCAGCGGAGAAGTCCACGAAGGAGGTCCGCCAGCGGGTGGCAGAGCCCAGTATACACGCTCAACGAGACAGCGAGGGCGAAGACGCGGATGATGACGTCAACGCGGTTCGAGGCAAGCGGACCCCAGCGAAGACTACCAACGTCAAGCCTTGCTCCGGTTGTGGCGGGAAGCACCAGCGCGGCTCCTGTTGGGCTCGTGATGTCGACTGCAGAGCGTGTGGGCGGCGTGGTCATCTGGCCAGAGTCTGCAGATCAGCGAAGAAGGATCCCTCAACTAACAACCGGTCAGCGCAGAGGGGCACTCCAGTCAGCACCCAAGGCAAGACCCGTTCCTCAGCATCGGAAGCAAGCTGCCAGTTGACGGCGACCTTGTCGAGCGCATCGGCCGTAAATCGCACCAGCAGCCAGGGCAAGATCACCGTGACTCCACTCCTCGACGGCCGACCCTGTACAATGGAGGTGGACTCAGGATCGTCCGTGACGGTGATTTCTGCCGCGTCCTGGCGCCAGTTGTTCCCGAACCGAAGCCGGCGGCGGCTCCAGCCTGCGGGAACCAGAGTGTCCGACTTCCAGGGCAACCGAATTCCCTTGGCCGGACGGGACTCTGTTACTGTTGAGTATAAGGGGAAATGTGTTAAACTGTCATTCCTGATTGCAGAGGGAGACCGGGTTAACCTGCTAGGGTTAGATTGGTTTGAGCCATTGGGCATCGGTATTTCTGGGATTAACAGGATGTCTGAAAATAAATGGGGCATGCTGTACGACCTGTTCCCTGATGTATTTGCCGAAGGGTTGGGAAGGTACAAGGGCCCCCCGGTTGCGTTTGACTTAGATCCGTCAGTCAAACCTATTAGGTTGAAGTATCGGAAAGTACCTGTGTCTCTCAAACATAAGGTGGAAAAAGAGATTGACAAACTAGTTGAGCAAGGGGTTTTAGAGCCAGTACCATACAGCAAATGGGAGACCCCGATCGTAACCCCTGTCAAATCAGATGGGTCCATACGACTATGCGCCGATTACAAATGTACGATTAACAAGGCGCTGCAGCAACATTCGTACCCGGTCCCGGTAATAAGCCACATTTTGGCTTCCCTGGGGGGTGGCAAGATTTTCGCCAAATTTGACCTGGCCCAGGCATACCAGCAGTTGCCTGTCACCCCGGAGGCTGCCGAGGCCCAAACAATTGTAACCCACCAAGGGGCTTTTAAAGTGAACAGGCTGCAATTCGGGGTCAACGTAGCACCTGGGATTTTTCAGGGCCTCATGGAACGTCTACTAAGGGGGGTACCTGGCACAGTGCCCTATTTTGACGACGTGCTGATTGCGGGCGGGTCTGAACAGGAACTACTGGACCGGGTTAAAGAGGTCCTCAGGCGTTTTCAAAATGCCGGCCTCAGAGTTAAGCGCTCAAAATGCACGCTCGGGGTGGAAAGTGTGGACTTCCTGGGGTTTCGCATTGACGCAGAGGGAGTCCACCCCACGGATGAGAAGGTATCTGCAATCCAAAACGCCCCCAGGCCGGTGAGTAAGAAGGAGCTCCAATCCTTTTTAGGACTCCTGAATTTTTATCATGCGTTTTTACCGCATAAGGCATCAGTGGCGGCCCCTTTGCACGCGCTTTTGCACAAGGAGGCAAAATGGAAGTGGGGGCAGGCCGAGGAAAAGGCTTTTGTGGGAGTCAAGGAGCTGCTGACATCTAATGCCGTACTCACGCATTATGATGAACACAAGCTCCTGGTGTTAGCTGCTGACGCTTCACCGTTTGGAGTAGGCGCAGTTTTAAGCCATCTGATGCCTGATGGGAGCGAAGCGCCTATCGCTTTTTATTCTAGATCACTATCTGCGGCAGAGCGGAACTATGCCCAGATAGACAAGGAGGGTCTGGCGTTGGTAGCGGCTGTCAAAAAGTTCCATGATTTTATTTTTGGCAGACGATTTTTGCTGGTCACTGACCACAAGCCGCTACTGGGGATTTTTGCGCCCGATAAGCAATTGCCAAACATCATGTCCCCACGCATGCTTAGATGGGCGATATTTTTGCAGGCTTATGATTTTGACTTAGAGCACCGGCCTGGGAAAGCGATTGGGCATGCGGATGCCCTCAGCCGGTGCCCGGTGCCGGACATTGGCGCAGACCCTGCCCCCGCCTGTGAGGTCTTGGCAATTGAGGAGCTTCCTCGACCCCCGGTATCATCCAGGGACATTGCAGCACACACGGCCAAGGATAGCGTGCTGTCCCGAGTATTAAACTGGGTTTGGAGGGGGTGGCCGGTTGGAAGCGTTGAACCGGAGTTCGGCCCTTACAAAAGCCGTCAAAATGAACTATCCATTTCTAAGGGCTGTGTATTATGGGGGAACAGGGTGGTGGTTCCTGACAAACTCAGGACGAGAGTGTTAGAGTCGCTGCACGAGGGTCACCCCGGTATGGTACACACCAAAGCGTTGGCCAGAGGGTATGTCTGGTGGCCGGGGCTGGACAAAGAGATCGAAGAATGGGTACGAGGGTGTCCCAAATGCCAGCAAGTCAGACCCGATCCCCCACAAGCTACACCCCAAGGCTGGGAGTCATCTGGTAAACCCTGGGCCAGATTGCATATAGATTTTGCTGGCCCTCTCCAAGGGCAAATGTTCCTAATTGTGGTGGACGCTATGTCCAAATGGCTGGAGGTCGTGCATATGAAATCGACCACATCACTTGCTGTGATCCATGCGCTCCGCCGACTTTTTGCCACCCACGGGTTGCCTGACGTCATCGTCAGTGACAACGGGCCTCAATTTGTGTCTGAGGAATTTAGGCTCTTCCTCACGAGTAATGGCATACGCCAAATGACTTCGGCCCCTTTCCATCCGGCGTCTAATGGCCAGGCCGAACGGATGGTAAGGACGGCAAAAGAGGCCCTAGGGAAAATGAACGAAGGTGACTGGAGCCAAAGGCTGGGCGCTTTCCTCTTGCGGCAGCATACCACCCCTTGCAGTTCTACAGGCCGTAGTCCGGCCGAATTGTTAATGGGACGCAGACTCACAACCTGCTTAAACAGGTTACATCCGGATCTAACTGACGATCACTCCGAGCGTACAGAACCGCAACCGAAGGTGCGCATGTTTGAAAGGGGAGACAAGGTTTTTGCACGGAATTATGCTAATGGTCATTCATGGCTTCCTGGGGTAATATCCGACTCTGTGGGTACTCGCATGTATGTGGTGCAGTTAGCTGACGGTCGAATATGGCGGCGCCACATAGATCAGTTAAGGAGACGTTGGGCTAGGGACAGCGCTGACTCTCCGACGGCTGAATCCCCTGATGTCGAGTGGACACCCCCAGAGCAGGCGGTGAGTACCGAAAGGCCCGGTACTGTCCCCGAGTCAGGGCAGAACCCTGTGTGCGGGGCTGAAATCCCAGTCGAGTCTGTGCCTGATCCAGGCTGTAGTGAACCCCACTCTGACCCACAACCTTGTATGCCCATGGAGCCTGCACCGCTCCGCAGGTCCCAGCGTTCGCGGCAAATGCCGACTTATCTGAAGGACTATGAGTGTAATTATTGTGGGAATAAGTGATGTACAAAAGTTTGATTGTCTGTATGTAAATAATAAAACATTTGGGATGATGACTTAACTTAGGGGGGAGGAATTGTAATGTATTGAAACGTTTACATGAATCACCTCATAGGGCTCCTATGTTAAGCTTCGAGCCATACCAGGGCTCCTCTGAGCGAACTTCCTATTGGTCGCTTCGTAACAGCGACCAATCAGAACGATACCATTCCCTAGGAGGGAAAGACTCCCATTGGTCCTTAACTAAGCAATCTCATTGGTTGTTAATTGTAAATAGGCGTGGCTACATTAGCCCGGTTATGTTTAAAAGGAGCATAAGCTCCCACTGTTTTCTGTTCTGGTTTCTTACTGAGTTGAGTGCTTGTTCGTTACTTCCAATAAAGCTGAATCACTCTAAGAGTCCTTTGTTAGTGCGATCTAACATCGCATATGCAAACGACCTCTGTGTTCTGAGGCAGAGGCCAATGAGGCTGCATATGCAAATAACCTCTGTGTTCTGACTGGCTATGGGGGGGAGAGGATTAGCAAAATGTTTAGAATATTGGAGGCAGGACTCAGGCAAAGCAGCCAGTGGATAGGGAGACCCTCTGAATGACAGATCAGAGAGCGAACTGATTTTGAAGAGTGTGGAATGTTCTAGAGAAGTGCCACCACCATTCGGCTTTTATTTATAAGGGAGATTTGTATACCAGTTTACCAGTTCATACAAGATGAACGTACTCTTGCATACTTTTAGGGGTAATCACCCAGCAAATATTAATGGCAAATTTAAACTGCCAAGCTTGCCTGATATCGTTTAGCTGATTGCGTTCATTCACTGATATTACTTCTAAAAAACAATCAATCTTTCAAAATTGTATATATACACACACACACACACACACGGAGTAAGGCTCATTGTGGGAAGAAATACAACAAGCTCTAGAAGGAAGCTCCAGGTGAGTGTCCCGACTGTGGTGCTAAACTCTGAACTGAATAAAATAGTATTCTTGCTCTAAATTGTCTTTGATGTTGTAACTGGGATTCCAAGGCTAAACTTCCTGTGCCTTCAGCTCACCATATAAGCTACCTTTGTAATATTAAGAGTGCAGCTCTGTATTGAGTTATTCAATGTGTTCTGTCCCAGACGCTAACCTAAAGGTTTAGAATCCCTCCCTTGGGGAAAAGCCGGGACTAGTTAAAAAGGGATTCTGGTGGCATATTGTTCTGAATCCAGAGAGGGTAGCCTACCTCTCTGGGTTGTTGTTAAATGTATTGAAAAAGTGTAGGATTCCCTCTCATACCTGGACAGGCTTGAGGGGCAGAAACCTATACAGGACCTCAGCAGGATATAATTCCATAGAGTCCATCACCCAAAGCAGCTATTTTCCCCAGGAGAACTGATCTTGGAGATCTCCAGGTGCTGCCTGAAGGCTGGCAATACTAAGGGGAGGCCAGACCTGTAGATATGAGGGGTACAGCCTGGGGAGGGCAGAGTTTGGGTTCAGAGGGACCTCAGCAGGGTATAATGCCATAGAGTCCATTGCCCAAAGCAGCCATTTTATCCAGGAGAACTGGTCTTGGAGATCTCCAGGTGCTGCCTGGAGGCTGGCAATACTAAGGAGAGGGCCAGACCTGTAGATTTGAGGAGTAGAGCCTGGGGAGGGCAGGGTTTGGGGTCTGGAGGGACTTCAGCAGGGTATAATGCCATAGAGTCCACTGCCCAAAGCGACCATTGTAATAGCTGGGAAATTTTCTGTAGGGGAAATGATGTGCTGTGGCTGGGGAACACGGTGATTTCTGGGAGATCTCCAGGCCCCACAGGGAGACTGGCAACTCCAGTGACTGTTTAAGGGGAAAGTGGGATATATATTTTACCTCAGGACACATTCAATGACTCCCAACAGCAGCAACAAACTGTTTAGAATGTTAGAGGCAAAGGCCAATTAGGTCGCAAATGCAAATGACCTCTGTGTTCTGACTGGCTATTGGGGGGAGAGGAACAGCAAAGCAAACTGTTTAAAATATTGGAGGCAAGACTCAGGCAATGCAGCCAGTGGATAGGGACAGCTTCTTAGTGACAGATCAGGGAGCCAACTCATTTGGGAGGGTGTGGAATGTTCAGCAGAGTGCCACTGCCAAAACAGAATTATTATATAGAGAGATAATATCCCACATTTCTGTTGATCAGTGTTAACTGAATTTGTTTTTGATGGCGTCCAAACCACAGCAGCCAAACTACTGACTGCACTAGCCCATTAGAAATAAATGTACCAAATTCTGAAAGAACCTTTCTGCTTCAAGTTTTTTTGAAGGCACAGTTTAAAGTTCTGGCATTAACCAATAAAACCACAAAAGGTTTGAATCCACAGTATTCCAAACACTGCTTACTCCCATATTAGCCCATTGATTCAGATTCTCTGCTGAAGCCCTTTTCCATATCTTCAGATGCTAGAGGGTGTCCACTGGAGACAACAGCTTTTCTCTGGTGCTTCTTTCTCCATTCATATTCACCTGGTACCTATGCTATCATTTTTTAGGTACCAGGGGAACTCTACCTGGCTAACCCATACTTAACACTTAAAGCTGGCATGGCATCTTACATTGGTTTTATATAACGTTTTACTGATAGTTCTGTTTTGGTGTTTTAACCTATCTGTAATTATTTTATCATATGTGTATGATACCTTGCAGGTTCTTTTTATAGAATGGCAGGATACAGTGCAAACATAAGTAGGGTTACAGTGATGTCAATGGGCTTATGAAGCACTCACAGACCAGATATGGGAGGGACCACAAAAATTTTTTGCCACTTGCTTTTAATTATTGTATAATATGTTGGGTATGGTTTTTATGTTTTTAGGGTTTAAAATTTGTACATCACCTAAAGCCCCACTATTGTGGGGATTAGGCAATTAATAAATGTAATGAAATAAATAAAAATAAATAAATTCAAAGGGCATAATTCAGCTTTCCTTGTAAAAAGCCTTCATATTTATATTTTATTTATTTATAATTCAGATTTGTAGACCACCATACCACTGAGTACACATGGCTCAGGGCAGTGAACAACATAATGATTAAAATATTCATGGATAATAGAACAGTTTAAATAATGTATAAATAAAACACTCTCAGGGGGTGTTTAACATATCATATCATATTATCTACAAGATAATGACTCAGCCCTGCCCCACCTTCTGGAGTAGATATAAATTACCTGCCTACCATTTTTCTTCTCACCTTGACACAACCATCTTTATGTGTTATACCTCTGAGGATGCCAGTCACAGCTACTGGCAAAACGTCAGGTTCTACAATGCCAAGACCTCAGCCACAAAACCCGGAAAATCTACAGCAACTAAAGACAACATTCTACTTCTAAAAAAACAGACCCATACAGGAAAATAATTGGAATTTCTTCAGGATGGCCTGCCATGCAATTTTTAATTAGTTTATTGACAGACTGCCTTCCACCAAGAAGTCCCCAAGGTGGTTTAGAGTACAATAAGATCAATAAAGATACAATAAACATTCAGATAAAACAGATTAAGACCAATAAAATAAATAAAATTCCTCAAACCCTAATAATAAGAATTATAAATAGTCTCTCTCACCAACCCCATCATTTCTCACTGATCTAGCTCCAACCACTCTGGAAAAGGCAGGTCTTCAGAGCCATATAGAAGGTCTTTAGGGAAACAGTCAACTCCTAAGGGAGTGGGGATAAACTAGACATAGTTTATCTTGATTTCAGTAAGGCTTTTGATAAGGTTCTACATAATATTCTTGTTGACAAATTGGTAAAATGTGGCTTGGATCCTATGACTGTTAGGTGGATCTGTAACTGGTTGACAGATCACATCCAAAGTGTCCTTGTTAATGGTTCCTCATCCTCTTGGAGTGGAGTGACAAGTGGCGTGTCTCAAGGATCTGTCATGGGATCTGTTTTGTTCAACATCTTTATAAATGATTTGGATGAAGGAATTGAAGAAATGCTTATTAAATTTGCAGATGATACTAAATTGGGAGGGGTAGCAAATACAGTAGAAGACAGAGTCAGGATACAGGATGATCTTGACAGGCTGGAAAACTGGGCTAAAACAAATAAAATGAATTTCAGTGGGGATAAATGTAAAATTCTGCATTTAGGTTGGAAAAATCAAATGCATAATTATAGGTTGGGGGAGACTTGTCTTGGCAGTAGTATGTGCGAAAAGGATCTAGGGGCCTTAGTAGACCATACACTGAACATGAGTCAGCAGTGTGATGTGGTAGCTAAAAGGGCAAATGTGATTTTGGGCTGTATGAATAGAGCAGGGCTATTTTGGGGCAGGAACGCACAGGAATGGAGTTCTGTCTGGGTTCCGAGTTGGCCATGCCCACTACAGAGGGAAGGCCTGGAGAGTGACACCCCCCTGGCGACTCCCTGACGACTCCAAGCTGGGCAGGCCAGGGGGGTCCTGGAAGGATTGGGGAGGCAGCTGCGGGGCGCCTGGGCAAGCCAAGGGAAGGCATGTGGTGTTGCCTAATATGCTAATGAGCCGCACTGTCAGGGGTGTGGCCTAGTATGCTAATGAGTTTTGCTGTTCTGTGTGGCCTATTATGCTAATGAGTTCCTGCTGGGCTTTTTCTACAAAAAAAGCCCTGAACAGAAGTATAGTGTCCACATCATGTGAAGTGATGGTATCACTTTACTTTGCACTGGTTAGACCTCACCTAGAGAATTGTTCTTAGTTTTGGGCACCACAATTTAGGAAAGATATAGACAAGCTGGAACGTGTCCAGAGGAGGGCAACGGAGATGGTGAAGGGTCTGGAGACCAAGTCCTATGAGGAACAATTGAAGGAGCTGGGTATATTTAGCCAGGAGAGGAGATGACTAAGAGGTGATATAGAGGATGGTATAGAGTTGTTTTCTGTTGCCCCAGAAGGTTAGAGCAGAACCAATTGGTTGAAATTAAATCAAAAGAATTTTCAGCTAAACATTAAGAAGAATTTCCTGACAGAGCAGTTCCTCAGTGGAACAGGCTTCCTCAGGAGGTGGTGGGTTCTCCTTATTTGGATGTTTTCAAACAGAGGCTAAATGGCCATCTGACAGCGATGCTGATTCTGTGAACTTAGGAAGATCATGAGATGGAGGACTGGGAGGGTTGCATCAGTCCTTAGTTCTTGTGGCCCTTCTTACACGCCCAGGGAAAAGCTTTGGGGTCAGGAAGCCATTTTTCTCCAAGCCAATTTGGCTGGAGATCCTGGATGGTTTTTTTTGGTCATCTTCTGGGCATGAAACAGGGTGTGAGGGGGAGGTATTTGTGAATTTCATGCATTGTACAGGGGTTAGACTAGATGACCCAGGAGATCCCTTTCAACTCTATGATTCTATGAGTGAGTTCCAAGGTTGGTGGACAGCAACTGAAAAAGCCCTCTCTACCAGCTGAACCTATGCCCCCAATTGATGCAAGATTGTAAGGATATGTTGAAGACCACTAGCCATGTTTGGAGAGGCAGTCATTTGTATTCTCTGCCTGCACATCAAAGCAGAGCATCACCACACACTGACATCCATCTGGAAATCTTAGCAAGGTGGATGTGTGGTAACGCTTAGCTCTCTGCAAGGCCACATATCCACCACACAGGTTTTTCAAGATCTACCACACAGTTAGTGTGATTCAATGTGCAGTCCAAGGTCAGCTCAGTTTTCCTGTTTCAGTAAACACGATGCTAATACAACAATTGTACATAAATATGCATTTGGATATTCGTACACACACATTAGATATACTAATGAAAACAGATTTTTGCATAACATTCTGCATTCCAGGTTTTAATGTTCACCAAGTGATTTTAAAATATTCATAATGCAGGGATATTACTAGCAGTAGCCAGATTAGGGATGCTTTTCCATATGATTTTCATATTTGCAATGTCCTTTCAAAGAAGCTGCTGACAAGACTCCTCCACTATTATTATGTTAGCAAATTTCAGCTGATAAATAGTTGTACAAGGCTGGTTTGCAAGAAACAACTCCACAGTCCTAGGGAAAAGGATGATTATGTCAAACAGTTAATGCTAATAAGAAAAAAAAATGCCTATATGAATTACTAATAGGACTTCTTTATCACAAATATAAACATTTCCTAAGAAGAAAGGAAGCCGTTTGTTATTGGTTATGTTAATTAACAGACAGGGACATGATCTTCTTGAAGAGGCTATTATAGAACAGGTATTCATTGGGGGTACTGGAAATTATTTTTTCTCTCATTTTTAGTGTTGACTTTGAACCTCTAATGATAACCTTTTTGTAAATGTATTTATTTTTTCAAAAAAAATCAATTAAACAGTATTTCTTAATATTTATACAGCACTCTCTGTGAGTGTCTGAAGAATCTCATGTTGTATATGAAAATTGCCTCTCATACCATGCAAAAAATCCATTATTATTCACATATTATAGGGCAGAGAGTTGAAAGAGGATGGGTTCAAAGCCATCTTTAGGAAAAAGTTAAACAGTGGTCCTCTTGGCTCTTTTGCACCACCGTACCCACATTCTCAGTGTTCCTCTGTAAATCCAGATGCTGGGGAATCTGAGCGATAGATTGGGGAGAATCCCCCAGGAAGCTCTTCTTCACAAAGCCCATCAAAACAACAAAAGACTTTTAATGCAAATCTGGACAGAACACAGAAGTCAATAATGAAAGGATCACATTTGAGGACCTCAGCAGAACTACAGTTTCCTTCTTTCACTCAAGATAGAAGGGCAGCATTCTAACATGGAAATAAAGACTTAATTCTTGGTGTGTGTTGCCCCCCCTTAAATACACTGAGCTCTTTGAAGTAAAACTAGGTTCCAAAGTGGATGGAGTTCCCAGAGAAATTTCATGAGCAGCCTTGTCTGACCAAAGGAATAAGATTACTATGGTCTTGACAAAATCCAGTATAGTTTAAGCCACAGACTTTCTTTTAAGACCAAGTATACTTTGCAGAAAGCCCAGGAGCCCTTTTTAAAAAATGCAATGGATTAATTGCCTCCCTAGAAAATGACTCACTTGTAAGTGATTTTAAATGCCTCTAATACCTGTAATCTTTCCACAGCCATGTATTAAGGGGGGAAATGCATTGCTGAATGCTTCTATTACCAAGATGTGTTCTGAGTTAATTCAGTTGGAAACAATCAACATACCAAGAGATGCAAATTTGTGCATTACTCATTCTAGCAGTGGCAAGCCCCTCTTGTACTGGCAAGGGAAGAAATTGATGATATTGCCACAAGGCGCCACACAAAGCTGGTAAACACATGAAATCTACAATTTCCTACTTAGCAAAACTACGTTGGGCTTTAGATATTAATGGTGATGGAAGTGAGGAACGACACAGTGTTTGGGGTGGAATAGTCCATTATGAATACTTGCAGGTGGCTACCATTCAAACCTAGCATCCATCATTAACACTCAAGATTAGTACTAAACCATGAAAGGAAATGGGTGTGCACAAATTCCCCTCATCACTGAATAAGCACAGCCCATTCTTACACACTCTCTCATGGATCACTGCCTTGATGTGGTGAGGGGGCTTGTGTGGTTTGATGAGGCTGTGGGCTATAACATGGAGGGACACCCAGGATGGACAGGCCACAGCAGAGAAATCAGACAAAATGTGATCCACTGGAGAAGGAAATGGCAACCCACTCCAGTATCTTTACCAAGAAAACCCCATGGACAGTAACAAAAGACTAAAAGATATGACGCCGGAAGACGAGCCCCTCAGGTTGGAAGGTGTCCAATATGCTAGAGGGAAGAGCACTAGCAATCCCAGAAAGAATGAAGTGGCTGGGCCAAAGCCAAAAGGACACTCAGTTGCAGATGTGTCTGATGGTGAAAGGAAAATCCGATGCTGCATAGGAACCTGGAATGTAAGATCTATGAATCAACGTAAGCTGGATGTGGTCAAAAATGAGATGGCAAGACCGAACATCGACATCTTAGGAATCAGTGAACTAAAGTGGATGGGAATGGGCAAATTTAACTCAGAAGACCATTATATCTACTACTGTGGCCAAGAATCCTGTAGAAAAAATGGTGTGGCCTTTATAGTCAACAAGAGAGTGAGAAAGGCAGTAATGGGATACAGTCTCAAAAACAACAGAATGATCTCGGTCCGAATCCAAGGCAAACCACTGAACATAACAGTAATCCAAGTCTATGCCACGACCACTGACACAGAGGAGGTTGAAGTGGGCCAGTTCTATGAAGACCTACAACATTTCCTAGAACTAACACCAAAAGAAGATGTCCTCCTCATCATAGGGGACTGGAATGCTAAAGTAGGAAGTCAAAAAGTAACTGGAATAACAGACAAGTTTGGCCTTGGAGAACAAAATGAAGCAGGGCAAAGGCTAACAGAGCTTTCTGAAGAGAACACGCTGGTCATAGAGAACACCCTTTTCTAACAACCTAAGAGGTGATTCTACACATGGACATCACCAGATGGGCAACACCGAAATCAGATTGATTATATCATTTGCAGTCAAAGATGGAGAAGCTCTATCCAGTCAGTAAAAACAAGACCTGGAGCTGACTGTGGCTCAGATCCTGAGCTACTGATTGCAAAATTCAGGCTTAAACTGAAGAAAATTGTGAAAACCATGAGGCCATTCAGGTTTCATCTAGATCACATCCCTGATGAATATACAGTGGAGGTGAAGAATAGGTTTAAGGGATTAGATTTGATAGTGCTTGAAGAACTATGGACGGCGGTTCGTGACATTGTACAGTAGGCAGCAATCAGCACCATCCCAAAGAAAAAGAAATGCAAGAAAGCAAAGTAGCTGTCTGATGAGGCTTTACAAATAGCTGAGGAAAGAAGGAAAGTGAAAGGCAAAGGTGAAAAGGAAAGATTTAACCAACTGAATGCAGATTTCCAGGGAACAGCAAGGAGAGATAAGGAGGCTTTCCTGAATGAACAAGTAATAGAGGGAAACAACAGAATGGGAAGGACTAGAGATCTCTTCAAGAAAACTGGAGAAATCAAGGGAACGTTCCATGCAAAGCTGGCCATGATAAAGGACAAAAATGGTAGGGACCTAACAGAAGCAGAAGAGATTAGGAAAAGATGGCAAGAATGCACATAAGAACTATATAAGAAGGACCTCCATGTCCTTGACAACCATGATGGTGTGAACCCTGTCCTTGAGCCAGACATCCTGGGGTGTGAAGTCAAATGGACCTTAGAAAGCATTACTACCAACAAAGCTAGCGGAGGTGATGGTATCCCTGCTGAGCTATTCAAAGTCTTAAAAGATGATGCTGTTAAAGTGTTGCACTCCATATGCCAGCAAGTTTGGAAAACACAACAGTGGCTACAGGATGGGAAAAGGTCAGTTTATATTCCAATCCTAAAGAAGGGCAATGCCAAGGAATGTTCAAACTATCGTACAATTGCACTCATTTCACATGCTAGCAAGATCATGTTCAAGATCCTAGAAGCTAGGCTTCAACAGTACATGGACAGAGAACTGCCAGAAGTACATGCTGGATTTCGAAGAGGTAGAGAAACTAGAGATCGAATTGCCAACATTCGCTGGATTATGGAGAAAGCAAAACAGAAAAAAATTACTTCTGCTTCATTGACTACACTAAAGCCTTTGATTGTGTGGATCACAACAAACTGTGGCAAGTCCTTAAAGAGATGGGAGTAGCAGACCACCTCACATGTCACCCGAGAAACCTGTATAAGGGTTAAGAAGCTACAGTTAGAACTGGATATGGAACAACTGATTGGTTTAGCATAGGAAAAGGAGTATGACAAGGATGTATATTGTCACCTGCTTCTTTAATTTATATGCAGAGTACATCATGCAACAACCTCATATATGCAGACGATACCACTCTAATGGCAGAAAGAACCTTTTGCTCAGGGTGAAAGATGATAGCGCAAAAGTTGGCTTAAAACTCAACATCAAAAACAAAAACAAAAAGCCAAGATCATGGCATCTGGCCCCATCACGCCTTGGCAAATAGAAGGGGAAGTCATGGGAACAGTGACAGACTTCACGTTCCTGGGATCCAAGATCACTGCAGATGGTGACTGTAGCCATGAAATTATCAGACACCTGCTCCTTGGGAGGAAATCTATGGCAAACCTAGACAGCATAATAAAAAGTAGAGACATCACCCTGCAAACAAAACTCCATGTGGTCAAAGCAATGGTATTTCCAGTAGTAATGTATGACGGCGAGGGTTGGACTATAAGGAAGGCTGAGCACTGAAGAGTACATGTTTTCAGATTATGGTGCTGGAGAAGACTTTTGAGAGTCCCTTGGACTGCAGGGAAATCAAATCAGTCAATCCTAAAGGAAAACAACCCTGACTGTTCCCTGGAAGGCCAGATACTGAAGCTGAAGCGCAAATACTCTGGCCACCAAATGAGAAGGGAGCACTCACTGAAGAAGCCCCTGATGCTGGGAAAGCTGGAAGGTAAAAGGGTATGGCCAAGGATGAGATAGCTAGACAGTGTTATCGATGTGGCAAACATGACATTAAGCAAACTCCAAAGGAAGACAGAAGACAGGAGGGCCTGGTGTGATGTGGTCCATGGGGTCGTGAAGATTCAGATTCAACTGTGCAACCGAATGACAATAACACAACAAAATTCTTGCACATCTGGAATGGAACCTCACCACTTCCTCTGCTTAAGGAACAGAAAGTGTTTTCAGGCTCTCTTTGAGTCCACCTCTGTGCAGTGAGCTACCTCCAGGCAAACTCAAGGAGCATGGATGTGTGCATATGTATGCCAGTGAGAGAGATATAGACAGAAGGACCCTGGTTCACTTCCATTTTGCTATGGCATTATAAGCAACAAGGCTGCAAGCAAGCATGTGATTATCCATGTGCAAATAACAGCCAGAGTTTTTTAATAGAATTAGGCAGCTGAGCTCATTTCCACCCCATTAGGATCAGTATACGAGACAGGGCCACTGAAGAACAGCAAGCACAAAAGATTAGTTTTCCTCCTCACTGCTTTAAGAGATGCTCTGAGCTCCAAATACAGAAAATGATGCCATCCAGGGAAACCAGAAAACCCAAAGAGAGCATCGAAACTGCTACTGCCTCCAGACTCCTTCTTGGCACCATTTGCATATGAATGCTCCCCTGACCAATGCTTATACTAGTAGTGCCTTGCACGAGATATGATCAGGAGAAGACAAGAGCAGAGAAAACACTGTCTTGTGGAGAGAGTGTTTTTAATTGAACAGATGTAGAGAAGCTTATGACTCTCAAGCTGCAGCAACTCCCCCACAGCTGTTCATATATAGGCTTGCTGTGGCTTGTAAAGATGTTTTCTCTATTTATTTTGTGGCAGAAAGTGGCAGCCAAGGGTCAATTTGCTCTTCTGTGGTATGTGCATGAACAGATATGGATGTGATGCACAGGGAGGATGCAGAAAGCCATTTTGATGGTTAGCCTGTAGCCCGTTGGCCCCTCTTATGCCACTGTGGCAGAGGAGTGGACAGGAAAACTTGGCAAATTCAGTTGGCAGCAACCCATGATGGTGTATTATAATTTATACCATCATCCACTTACAAGTACCTTATTTTGTCTTTGAATTTGTATGGTTTATTTGCATATCATACACATAATATTTTATTATAATATTACTTGTATATCATATGTATATTTCTGCCAAGAGGTTTGATTCTCTGCTTTTTGCACTGAGCTTTGGCAAATTGTTTGTACTCTTATGTCGACATTTTTATACATACAGTTTATGTGGTATCTTTATGTAGAGTGTACAACATACATATGCTTAAATATAGCTGATTTTCTGAAGCACAAGCAATACTGAGACATGTACATTTCATGGGGAAAAGCCATAATGGTTTGGTTTTGGTCCTGCTCACCCCTTTACCAATGGAATACAAGGCTCCATGAGGGCATGATTGGACTGTGTGCCTTTTGCAGCCCAGCTGATGATGACTGGCTTTGAAACAACTACATAATTCAGCTTTCTCAGTTACAACCTTTTCTTTTATTTTCTTTGTTGTGGCAGTTACCCACCCTGCTATAAGAAACAGATAGGGCTGCCAAGTCTCGTTGAATTGCGGCGGGGGATCGTCATTCTTTACAGGAGCTCTGCCATGGGGGACGGCAACAGGCGTTGCACCGCCGTCGCCAGGATGTGACGCTACGCGTCGCTCTGGCAACGGGGCTGTTTGGAGTCCCGTTGCCAGAGCGACACGTAGCGTCATATCCTGGCGACGGCGGTGCAACGCCTGTTGCAGTCCCCCATGGCAGAGCTCCTGTAAAGAATGACGATTCCCCCGCCGCGATTCAACGAGACTTGGCAGCCCTAGAAACAGAGAAATTGCTGCTTGATGTTTGGGCCTGAAGAAGAATTTTGAGCCCCCTTAAGATTGGACTGCAAGGGTTGCAAGCTCTGGGTTGGGGAATACCTGGACGTTGGGGGGTGAAGCCTTGGGAGGACAGGGGTTTGGGATGGGAGGGACCTCAGCAGGATATAATGCCAGAATCCATCCTCCAAAGGAGCCATTTTCCCCAGGGGAACTGATCTTGTTTGGCTAGAGATTAGCTGCAATACCAGAAGATCTCTTCTGGTTGCAGGCTGGCAACCCTAACGGTGACCTTTTTCACTCTGTACAGCTTAGGTCATGAAGGGCACCTTAGCTTTTAAGTATGGCTAGCAGGAACAGTGTAGGTTACTCTAGCACAGATAGGGAAATCTGGCAAGTACATGATGAAGGAAGGTTTGCCCAAGCTGGCCATTCATTGACTATGTGTCTGGCTGGTAGTTTTGCCAACTATGGGCTGGGAAATTCCTGGATATTTGGCAATGGAGCCTAGAGAGGGCGGGGTCTGGATAAGAGAGGGACCTCAGTGGGGTATAATGCCATACATTTCCACCCTCCAAAGCAGCCATTTTCTCCAGGGGAACTGATCTCTGTAGTACGGTGATTAGCTGTAATTCTGGGAGACCTTCATCCCCTTCCTGAAGGTTGGTATCCTACTGGGAGGAGCAGTTTTGGGGAGGGGACTCCATAGGCATGGAGCAGCAACAGGTGAATCTTTGTTGCTGTACTGCATGAGAGGGGAGAGGCTTGGGACTTCTTGGCACAATTTTGTGCATAGGCAAAGATAAACAAGGCTCAGCAGCACTGTGAGTTGAGAGCCAGGGTTAGGTTGGCATCCTCTCCTCATGGCTAGGCAGTAAGCCTATTCCTTTAAGGCCTCCATAGCCCTTTCATGGAAAGTTCAAAAACTTTGGCTGAAAGAACCATGAAGTTCTTAACAAGTGAAATGTTTTTGGAGAGGGTCAAAAAGCTGCAAAACACCCACCCACACACACGATTTTCATCCTATGTCATTAAAACACCATCAACAACAAACAAATGTTTTTGTCTCAGCTTTGTCTTCCCATCCAAAAGATGGTCTCCAACCAGAAGAACAAGGGAACTTGTATACAGTAAGCAGACATGTTATCCCTACCAACTTACTGAAATAACAAATTGACTGAATGATACCAGTGAACGGACAGAAACCACCACAACTGGTTTTGTGCCATTGAACTGTCCCCTTAAGCAAAGAAAGACTTTGCAGCGCAGTCCTATTCATATATTCTTAGGAGTGACTGCTGTTGTTTTCAGTATGATGCACTCCCCAGTAAATCTGCACAGCATTTAAAGAATTATCTGATGGTGAACGTGTTTTGGCATTGGCTATAATCAAAGCATTCCAGACCTTTACACATTGTATAAACTCAGAGACACATAATTTCTTTTGAGATTATTCACTTTCTTTCAGAAACCAAAACTATTTTAAGTTACAGATCAAGGGAAGGGTAAAGCTACCTATTCATACTGTATGTACTTCCTATCATATAGTAACCCATTTTTCCTTTGCTACTTTCTTTACTGTACATTCCCTCCACAACACAAGAGCCTGTAATGAACATCTAACAGCTTTCGGAAGACTGAATCAAATGACTGTATACGTATCAGAATAAAATTTTCCTGCGAGAGCTGTTTATTGATTTGCACATCTGGCTCTCTTTGGGATTATTGTTAAATAACTTTTATCCTCGAAGTTGAAAAAGAAGCTGACATCAAAAGGGGAAAAGCCGCCACCATTTTTCTTTCAAATCTGCATAACACATATTTCTGATTTTATTTTCAACACAGCAGCAAGAAAACATCAGTAGATGTTTGTCTCACCAATGATGACATTTATTTACGTATCTCCAACTAATTTGCTGGAATCATAGAGTTGGATCCAACATGAAATTTTGGCTCGTGCTAGACTTCTTGCACAAGTGAAAGTGCAAGAAAAAGACAGCGGTAGCCACTTGTACTAAATCAAACTTACTGTATCCCCACTTATATAAGAACATGTGTGACAAATTTATGATGACTATAATATATATGGAGGAAAGAGCTAGGTGTTGCAGAAGAAAGTAGAACTGTGTGAAGTCCATTAATTTTTCTGCTGCTACATCACTGGAGCCAGGCCACAGAGTACAATAATGGATAAGGTTGCCAGCTCCAGGTTGGGAAATATCTGGATATTTTAGGAGTGGAGCCTAATGAGGGTGGGGTTTGGGGAGGGGAGCAGTGAAAGAATCTGTTTCACTGAAGTGGGAAGAATGTTGTGTGTTAATTCATGGATTAGAATTGTTGACGTGTAAACTAATGATATTCATGCAGCACACTTAGAAAAAGCTGTTATGTGAAATGGTATTATATGCAATTCCCATTGTGTGTATGTGTAGATTATTATAATGTGATGAAGAAATAAAATTCACTACAGAATAGTAGTCTAAATATATTTTCATAATATAACATCACAGTTGTTTTTGTTATTGCTTGCATTACCTGGAGGTTGGCAACCCTAATAATGGATGAGTGAACTTATCTATACTGCACAAAAAAAAAAAAGATTGGATGAGGCAGGAATAAACCCATTCCACTCATCTATAGCTCCATAAGGATTTGGGGGATTGGAAGGGGGTTTACTCCAACTGGAAACTATGATTATGGTTTAGGTGGAACTCTTCCCAATTTTTATATACAATTCATATCCAGGATGGAGCCAGTTTGGTGTAGTGGTTAAGTGAGTGGACTCTAATCTGGGAGAACCGGGTTTGATTCCCTACTCCTCCACTCGCAGCTGCTGGTTGACCTTGGGAAAGCCATAGTTCTGGCACAACTGTTCTTAAAAAAGAACAGTTTCTGTCAGAGCTCTCTCAGCCCCACCTACCTCACAGGGTGTCTGTTGGGAGGGGAAGGGAAAGTAGTTTGTAAGCCGCTCTGAGACACCTTTGGGTAGTGAAGGGCAGGGTTTAAATCCAATCTCCTCCTCCTCCACCACATTCACCTGCCCACTTAAACATGCACTTGTGAAGGCAGGATA
This sequence comes from Gekko japonicus, assembly GCF_001447785.1. Lineage (NCBI taxonomy): Eukaryota > Metazoa > Chordata > Lepidosauria > Squamata > Gekkonidae > Gekko > Gekko japonicus. The sequence goes on along the minus strand of NW_015165263.1, from coordinate 248,926 downwards.
CTCTGATTGTGTAAAGCATTATCCCCCTCCAGACGTGACACAAAACCATGGTTTAATTAAACTACCTACAGCTAGTGTTTGGCACTGTAAAACAATGGGGCTGCTTCTAATTTTTGTTATTCAGTATACTTCTTTAATTTACTCAGTTCTGTGGTTATTGATGGATGCCACAGGTGTTCCTTTTGAGGTAATTAAGAATAATTTACCAACACATGGTTGCATTAGCATTTTTGTGGAACTTGTGGTTTGGGGAAAAAAGGCAATAGTATGTCTTTTGGAGACAGGACTGTATTTTTAAATATATTTTCTATGTATCTGTATATACATGTGATCATGTTTAAGTTTAAATTTTTAAATCATTTTGATTGAAATATGTATTATTTGCAGGATATTACACAGAGAGATATGGTAGGGTTCCCCCCCCCCTACTGTTGAGGCAAGTTTCAGAATCTTTTTACATAACATTTCAAGAATTTTGTATTTACATATGATATTGTTTCTCTGCAGCTCTGCCCTTTTTGATCCTTGGTAGTGCCATCAGATGCTCTACAACTACTGAAATGCCATAACCTGGCCAAAATAAAAGTGATATGTTGAGGCAAACCATAATTTGAAGTATCTGCTCTGAGCCAAATCCAATTTTAACCAAGTTTTCTGTTATGCTTAAACTCATCCACTGCCACATTTAATAGAACTACAAAAACCACTTGCCCCATGCAGAATTTTTAATCAAGTGAACTGTTTTCTAATTATTGTTGATACAAACAATTAATTTAACCTCCCACTTGAAAAAGGGCATACATTGTCTACCATGTGCACTTGAACTAATGTTCATAATCTTAGGAACGATTAGGAAAACAGCAGTGGAAAATTATTTCTTATTCCCTGCACATTTATAAAATATATACAGAGTATGGCAACTTGTGTCCACCCCTGAATGTCCACCACATTACATTATGGGTAGTGCAAGGGAAATGTTTCATTAAATGTCTTTCTAAAACTGCAAGTTTGTTAAAAGGTCTCAAGTTTCAGTGACTTTGTTTGGAAGTGAATACTGTGTGTTAGATGGTAGTGCTGTGTAGGGTTGCCAGGTCCTTCCCGGTCCCTGGTGGGGGGCTTGGGGGCATTTTTGGAGGGCACAGGTCCCCACCCCCATGTGCCTGTTCTCCAAGCGGCAAATTCGCCGCTTGGAGTTCAGGCATGTCCTCTCCCTGCTTCTTGCCCAAAGCATTTAAAGGTCCTTTTAATTCACCGCTTGAAGTTCAGGCATGCACCCAGTAGCTGCCCCTCTCTCTCCCCTCCTGCATGATTTAAAGGGCCCTCCAGCTGGCTGGAGGGTGTGGTCACCAGTGGTCACTGTTGGTGGTGGGGCTTAGGGGAGGGGCTTTCCCCGCTGGCCTGCTGGCTGGTGGCAGCCAGGATCCTGCCAAATTGGGGGATCCCCCTCCCCCACAGGGGGACTGGCATCTCTAGCTATGTGCCAACAGCTTTCTAGGCACTAATGTGCCTTAATTGTGTGACTGTGGTGTTGTATTACACCTATGACTTGTAAGCCGCCCTGAGCCCTCATGCGGGGAGGGCGGGATATAAATGCAATTAAATAAATAAATAAATAAATAAATAAATAAATAAATAATGTAGCTGAATATGTGAACAAGTTCTCAGGAGCCTGGTCCCTACCCTTATGCGGTACTGAGGCCATTGTGTGCTTATCCTTCCTTTTAAAAAATGAGGACATCAGATCTTGAGGTAGAAATGTGGCCAGGAATATCAGTGTGGCTTAAAAGCCATATGTGATCAGGGGTAGGGGCCTTTATCAAGAACTTTCTTCTCACAAGGGGAAAGCAGATACATCCAGAAAACCAACAAAAGGTCATGGAGGTTTCACTCTTCTATGCCACTTCCATTTCTAGCAGCTTTCAATGTAGAATGGCCTGCATCATTCAGCAAGGGCATCCAGAGGCATTAAAGTGACGTAATCAATTCAGTGGAACTGAAAGGCACTCAGGGTGCCAATTCCAGGTTGGGAAATGCCTGGACATTTGAGGATGGAGCCTAGGGAGGTCAAGGTTTGGGGAGGAAAGACGCATCAGTGGGGTATAATGCCATAGAGACCACCTCCAATGCAGACTTTTTTTCCTAATCTGGAGCTCAGCTGAAATTCCAGGAGATATCAAGCTCCCACTTGGAAGTTGGCAATCCTATAAGAGGTGAATATAATGATAGTATCATAGTGTTATCTGAGTGGGCTTTTAAAAAAAATATTTTGGCCCTGGTCACATGGGAGGTTTTGGGCCGGAAGAGGGATGGATCGGGGGCACAGCACACGGGCGCGAGCACACTGCAACATCTGGGAATCAGCGTGCACCCGTCCCCGATCCGTCCTTTCCGGCCTAAAACCCGCTGCAAAAACCCCCCAAGTAAAAGGTAGCACCAACCTGGAACAGCGCAGCAAGTGCGACCGTGAGATCGCCGGCGCGCCCGTCTGCAGGAGCAATCGAGGCTCCCGGCCGAACTGCCCACGCGCACACATGCCCCCCCCCCCCCCCGTATGGCAGGGGCCTTTATTGGTTTTTTAAAAAAAGAAACAGTAACAGTAAAACTTTTAGCAACAACATCAGAATCCACCAACAAAGAATAGTAAACCTTTAAAATTCATAGAAGCACTATAACATTGAAGGAACATGTTGAAAATACAAGACAGCCCTGTTATGCCAGGATAGTAGTAGTCACAAAACCCAACGATGGCATATAACATTATAATATTGTGAATGTTGTTTCAGATGGGCCTGAGTGGGCTTTTTGAAGGCTAGGTTCTTGGAGTAGATATGCTTGAAGCTTTAGAAGACTTGATGGTGAATGACAGGGAAAAGGAGGCAAGGGTCCTTAATGTAGCTGTCAAGGGAATCATATATATTCATTGGTTAGCTATTAGCTTCTAACTTACATTTAAAAAATGTGAAACATACTGTAGGTGAGTGTATATTGGGTGCATGTGGTGACAAAGCCTCTATCTTGACCTAGTCTGTTCCTGTTTCTGGTGGGGGAAGGGAAAGTCTCCACCCTGCTTGCCTGACAGCTGGTCCAAGCAAAGTGTTGACTCTACTAAGGGTGTGTTCAGATGGGCAGCTAATACCGCAATTGGCCCGGCTCTAATTTGATCCCAATATTTTTTATCCGGCATTGCACAACCAGACAGGTCCCCTTACCACACGTGTACTCCACGGTGGATTGTCTAGACGGCATCCACCTGAAGGAGCTGCACGGTTGGGTTTTTTAAAAAAGATCTGTCTGTGCATGCGCATCCACGCCTCAACATGTACTTGTTTTTCCGTGCATACGCGGAGTTGAATGGTTAAAGCACTGGCAGTGGTACCTCCCTCTAGGTACCTTTTTAATTAATGCAGTTCATAAAATTCATGGGCTGTTTAGAAACATGAAATTATCCAGAACATTTGAACGGAGTTCTGTGGCTGTCATGCATTTACAGATTTATGCGCATATCGCTAAGAATTTTTTTTAAATGGCGCCCACTCGGGATGGTCTGACGTCAGACCATCCCGATGGGAGGATTGCACGCTGGAACGATCAGATGGGGGCAAAGTCTGCAATTGGCCCATCAGGAAGCGAAAACTTCAGACTTTATTATCTTTTAAGTACGGCTCCGAAGCGTGGCAAAACGAGATGATCACGGAAGAGGCATGCTTCCCAGATGTTGCTGTCTGGTCATTACCTTTAAAGACCTGTCTGATCAGGACCTAAGCAAAGTTGGAAGCCTTTCTCCAGCCTACAGATCCTTCTTCCAACTTCAGTGGCTCTTCTTCCAATGGAAGCTGACATATGGTGGTGGGAGCTGAACTGTAGTGTCTGCTTTTATTGTGTCCTACCTGTCTACCAGCATTTATAAACATAGCCTTTGCCTCTATTATCCCCAAATTTTCCCTCTATGTCTGCCAGAGTATGCAAGCAAAGCCTTCTGCCTATGTCCCCTGAAGTACAGGTGGGTTGGCTGGTTTTACCTATTGGGGGAGACTGTTTCCTCTATCTCCCCTCAGCCTGCCTTGCATCCCATGTAAGGGACACACTAGAAAGGTTTTCCCTGGTAACACACCTATCACTCCAGGGAATGTAATTGCTCAGGCAAAGAAGACCCATGATTAAATAGAACCAGAGAGCCTTTCCAAAGCCAGTAAGATGATGCAGTGATGATCAGAAAGTGAAAACTGTGCGAAAAGTGCCAATCAGATAATCCAGTTGGATGGGAAAATGGACTAACAATTTCTGTCACACATGCCTGCTGAATCGCTCATTTCCTTGCTACCCCTCCCACCTTCCTGCTGCCCAGGGAAAGTTATTAGGACAACTAGGTGCCAAAAATGGTCAGTTCAACAGACTTTTGACCCCTCCCTACTGTTGGGAATACTTTTGTTCAAACTCACAACACTTATTGTATTTCTAAAAGAAAAGAAAAAGCAATTTCATACCCTGCTTTTCTCTACCTTAAAGACTCTCAAAGCGGCTCACAATCACATTCCCTTCCTTTCCCCACAACAGACACCCTGTGAGGAAGGTGGGGCTGAGAGAGTTCTGAGAGAACTGTAACTGGCCCAAGGTCACCCAGCAGGCTTCATATGGAGGAGTGTGGAATCAAACCCAGTTTTCCAGATTCGAGTCCCATCGTTCTTAACCACACCACACTGTATTTCTAAAGTTCCAGCTGCATAACCCTAATAGTTGACTAGCTGTCTAGGTATAGCTGAATATGCATGAATATGGCTAGAAAAAACGCTGCAGAATTCCATTTCCTTAACACAAATTATAGCAAGTGAATATGAAAATGTGTTCCAAAATTTGTGTACAGTAAGAAACAGTTAAGCAGTGGCCATGTAAATGGAAAAAGTGAGGTAAAGACAGGTTGCTTACCTGTAACTGGTGATCTTCGAGTGGTCATCTGTGCATTCACACCCTTGGGATACTCTGCGCCTGCGCTGACCTTCTCGGTACCGATAGCTAGCAAAAGGGATTTTCGCGCCCATCCCAGGTCACGCGCCGGCTCCACTGCGCATGACCAAGGAGGGGCACGCAGATCCCGCCAGTTCCTTCTGACCGCCGCCCAACAGCCTTCAAAGAAACAAGATGAAGGGCCGAGAGCAGAGGGGAAGGAGGGCGGGTGGTGTGAATGCACAGATGACCACTCGAAGATCACCAGTTACAGGTAAGCAACCTGTCTATCTTCTTCGTGGTCTCTGTGCATCACACCCTTGGGAGAATAGCAAGCAATAACTCTTACCTGGAGGAGGGGCCGAGGCCCTACACCTGCGCCGTCTGCAAGATAGACCGACCCAACGCCACACGACGAGTAGACCGGACATCAAGGGCATAATGCTTCACGAAGGTGAGCGGAGTAGCCCAAGTCGCAGCGTTGCAGATGTCCTCCAATGGCATCCCTCTCAGGAAAGCTGTGGAAGCCGCCACCGCCCTTGTAGAATGGGCACGAAGTTGACCTGGAAGAGGTCTCTTAGCCAAAGCGTAACATAGCTTGATTACTTCCACAATCCACCTGGACAGCATCTGGGAAGAGATCTTCTTCCCTAGGGAGGGCATACTGTGAGCAACAAACAAAGCTGGAGACTGGCGAAAAGACTTAGTCCTGCCCAAATAAAACAGCAACGCCCTCTTAACATCCAGAGAGTGCAATTTCCGTTCCTCTTCATTAACAGGAGACGGGAAAAACGATGGCAGAACTATATCTGAACGTAAATGAAATTCCGAAACAACTTTCGGTAAAAAGGAGATGTCCAAAGACAATGAAACCCCATGTGGGGAAAAACTTAAGTATGGTGGATCACACCTCAGAGCAGACAATTCGCTGACCCGACGAGCAGAGGTAATGGCCACCAAAAACGCAGTCTTGAGTGACAGCAATTTTAGAGAGCAAGTGGCCAATGGCTCGAAAGGTTTTCCCATCAAAAAACGCAAAACTAAAGCCAAATCCCAGGCCGGGGTTGGAGGACGACGGGGAGGGTACAGGCGAATAAGGCCTTTACAAAACTGTTTTGTCTGAGGATGCGAGAAAACTGAAAACCCATCAACAGATGGATGAAAAGCTGACACCGCAGCTAAATACACCTTAACTGAAGAAAAACTGAGTCCCAAGTCCATTCTGGACAAAATAAACGCAAAAATAGACCTCAAATCCACTGGCGGAGGAGGTAAATTGGAAGAACTCAAGTACTGTAGGAATAAATCCCACTTCTTTGCGTAAGACGTCCTAGTAGACAGTTTACGACAATTCAACAGGACCTCATTGATACGGTCATCCATCACTGAAAGCGTATTTCCCACAGAGTCAGCTTGAGACTCAGAGGATCGTAGTGAAGGACCTGGCCTTCCTGAGCTTGGAGGAGATCCAACTCCTGCGGGAAGTGTACGAAGGATCCCTTGGCTAACCGCAGCAGTGTCGGAAACCACACCTGCCGAGGCCACCAGGGGGCTACCAGGAGACAATGGGGCTTGTCCTGTTGTATTTTCACAAGCACCCTGTGGAGCAGCGGAATCGGAGGAAATAGGTATAGAAAGTCGTGAGCCCACGACATCAACAGACCGTCCCCCATTGACAGAGGGTCCAACCCCGCTCTGGAGCAAAACCTGGGACACTTCTTGTTCAATCGAGTTGCAAAAACATCGATGTGGGGATGTCCCAGATGTTGAAAAAGAGGAAGGAGATACTTTGAGTTCAACTCCCATTCGTGGTCCGATGCTCCCCCTCTGCTCAGGAAATCCGCTTGTTGGTTCAAAGTTCCTGGCAGATGGGCAGCTTGGAGAGTGATGTTCCAATGAAGGCACTCTTCCCATATGTCCATAGCTAGCCTGCAAAGGGACCTGGACACGGTCCCGCCCTGGCGATTGATATAAGCCATCGCAGTTGTGTTGTCCGTAAAAATCAACACATCCTTCCCTACAACCTGTCTGAGTAGGGATCTTAGGGCAAACTTTACGGCCAGCAGTTCCAGATAGTTGATATGATGACTCTTCCAAAGGGGTTGCCATGGAGCACCCACACAAGTGTCGTCTGTATGAGCACCCCAACCCCACAGGGAGGCATCTGTGGTGATGGACATTACGGGAACTATCGGTTGGAACGGTGCACCCGCCAACAGATTGGTGTCCACGAGCCACCACTGCAGGGAGACGAGGACCTGCGGAGGCACTACCAGTTGAAGGCTCGGAGGATGGATGGAAGGGCGAAATTTCTTTAGAAACCACAGCTGCAACGGGCGCATGCGAAGGCGTGCATATTCGATCACGGAAGTGGTGGCTGCCATGAGACCCAAGATCCGCTGAATGTGGACCGCTGATGTCACGTTGGACTGGAACAAACGTTGAATTTCCAGACGAATGGTATCTGCCCGTTGGCGAGGAAGGTACGCCCGAGTGGCTAGGGAGTCTATGACAGCTCCTATGAACTGCACGCGAGTTGCAGGTTGCAGCATGGATTTCTGTAAATTCACCAGAATTCCAAGGGAGGAGAGGACCGACAAAGTAATGGTGATGTGTTGAAGGAGACATTCCTTCGAATCTGCCACCATTAACCAGTCGTCTATGTATGGAAAAATCTGGATGCCCTGAAGACGAAGGTGGGCGACGATCACCACCATTACCTTCGTAAAGACCCTGGGGGCGGTAGAAAGCCCGAAGGGGAGGGCTTTGAATTGATAATGGTCCTCTCCGACAGTGAATCTGAGGAATTTTCTGTGACGAGGGTGGATGGAGACGTGAAAATAAGCGTCTTTGAGATCTAAAGTGACCATCCAGGTCCCTGGAGACAGGAGTGGTAAGATGCTTTGCAAAGTGGTCATACGAAACTTTTTGTAAATGATGAATCGATTGAGAAATCTTAGATCCATAATTGGACGAAGTCCTCCGTCCTTCTTGGGGACCGTGAAATATCTGGAATAAATCCCCTGGCAACGATCCGCCATCGGGACTGTCTCTATGGCGTTTTTCAGTGTCAGGGATTGTACTTCTTGAAGCAGGACGGGTGACGTCGGGGTTCCAATGAAATGGGAAAATTTGGGGACCTGAGAAAACTCTATGAGATAGCCATCTCTTATTATAGAATGAACCCATTTGTCTGTAGAAATGTCCAGCCATGCGTGAAGAAAAGGAGCGAGGCGAGTATGAGCGAGACGGTTGAAGTCAAAGCCCCTGCTTGGGATTTTTAGGAAACTTCGACTTATAGGCACCAGACGATTGTCCTTTGTTCTTAGGGGGGAAAGACCTTGACTGAGAAGAGGGAGGTCTTTGCCATTGATCCGTAGGTGATTTACTGTACGGTTGTCTAGTAGGCCAAGGTTGTCTAGGCCACTGCTTAGTTTTAGAGTACTTAGGTGGGGGAGATATTCCCAAACTCTTGGACGTCTTGATACTCTTGTCCATTTCTTGTAATACCGTATCAGTGGTGGAGCTAAACAATCCAGAACCTTCAAAGGGAAGGTCTTCCACCGATGATCTGGTATCATATGGCAATGAAGAAGAGCGGAGCCAGGCATGTCTGCGTAGTGCTACGGAAGTTGCCAGAGTCTTGCTCGCTGATTCCAGGGAATGTTTGGCAGCACTAATTTGATGCCTAGCCAGTACCATCCCTTCATTCTGAATCCTTTTAATCTGTGGCTGACATTCTTTAGGCACGTGCGGAAGGAAATCATTCAAACGTTTCCATAAATTGAACTGATAGCGGCCCATGCAGGCTGCATAATTAGCCGTTTTAACGCCCATTGCGCCGACAGTGTAGAATTTTCTACCAACCGAATCTAATTTCTTCCCTTCCTTATCTGAAGGCGTGGAGTGACTCGATTTCCCTTTCGTGGACGATGAGACGACCAGAGAATTGGGTTTAGGATGTGTGTACAGAAACTCAGCCCCTGATTCCTGGATTTTGTACATGTGATCCAAACGTTTATTGGATACATTAATGGAGGCTGGGTGAGTCCAAAAGTCTTTGGTAGTTTGTAAGAGGACTTTTGTCATCGGCAGAGCCACAGAAGGCGAAGTGTTGGAATGCATAATGTCAAAAACATTGTCATCCACAAAACTGGCAACGAGAGTGGGAGTCATAGATAGGTCTAACGCCATACGTTGCACAAAGTCTCCATATGACTTAACATCCTCCGATGGAGAGATAGGCAAGTCTGCTTCCACATCTTGTGGGGTGAGCTGTATATTTACGTCCTCTACATGTTCAGAGGAGTCGTCTGAATCGGAGGATACATTGGATGGTTCCGATGACCCGGGTAATTCCGGTTGTGACGGTGCCGGTGTGTTGACCGGGGGCGCAATCGGACCCGGTGGAAGTGTCGGTATCGACTGTTTCGATATCGAGGATCGATCCCGACAGTGCGAAATGCGGGATGACACCGATTGACGATCCCAGTCTGGTGGGGGCGGTGGAGGGAATGCCCAGGGGTATGGGTATCGGTTCCCATATAAGTAGTGCCATTGTCTCTCATCCCAGGCTAAGGGAGGGGACGCCGGTCGGTGTCGATCATCGACTCCACGTTCCGGAGAAGCATGAGAGGATTGACGACTCGACATATCAGATTGCGACTGAACTGTCTGCTGAGTAAGGTCGATGTCGAGATCTGAACCGATCGGGTGGTGCGGTTCTTGCGTGAGATCTCGGCCTTGACTGGCTGAAACCTTATGGACTTTTGACTTGTCCGTTTTAGGTTTCTTCGACTGCTGTGAGTCTTTGCCCTGCTTCCGGATCTTGGAAGGTACGGCATCAGATATCCCCTGCTTCCGGATCTTGGAAGGTACGGGGTGGTCTTTTATCGGCGTCGAACGTTTCGGTGCCGAAGCATCGATTGCGACCGTCGACGTCGATGTTCCCGGAACGGGAGGACAAGTGTCCGTAGCCAGGGTCGACATCGAGGCGTGTCCGGACATGTCCAATGGAGAGGAGGACTGAGGGGATAGTGCCTTCTCCATCAAAGCCAAATGCAGACGAGCTGCCCTGTTTTTTCTCGTCTGGTTCGAAAACTTCCGGCAATGTCTGCACTTGGACACACAGTGCGACTCCCCTAGACAGACGAGGCAAAGTGAGTGCCCGTTGGTGGGGGATATTTTAAGGCCGCAAGTCTTGCACCGTTTGAAACAACCCCACCGCGGGGCCATAGGCCAGCGGAGGGGAAACGAGAAAAACACAAAACAACACCCGGAGAAAAATGCTAACTACAAAAATAAAGAAAAAGAAAGTAACTAAACGCAGGTTTAGCAAAAGTTTGTACTTAACAGACCGAAGCAGAAGGCGTCCTACCAGCGCGGCGGTCAGAAGAGAACTGGCGGGATCTGCGTGCCCCTCCTTGGTCATGCGCAGTGGAGCCGGCGCGTGACCTGGGAGAGGTGCGAAAATCCCTTTTGCTAGCTATCAGTACCGAGAAGGTCAGCGCAGGCGCAGAGTATCCCAAGGGTGTGATGCACAGAGACCACGAAGAAGATCTGAAGCTTTCCCAAGAGTCTATAGAAACATTTACTTTTTAAGGCATACAATGTTCAAACCAGTCTAACAAGAAGAACTCAAAGGAAAGGCCAATTGGTGTCCCCTGAAGAGAATCTTGGGAAACCTAATCAGCAGTGCAAACTTGCCAGGAACTTTGCATGCTGTCATCACTGTAAAAACTTGTACTGCCAAAGAAACAAGCTGCTTTTCATTTTAAAAAGAGAATTTTCTCATCAGCTAGGAGAACTGTTGAGGCAAATCTAGGAAACAGTAAGCAGATGTTGCTCCAAATGTGGGTTAATTTCTATTCTTTGGATCTCATTCTAGGTTCAGTATCTATATGTCTAATTCTTGACAGTCCCCTATGTGTGCAGAGACTTATTTCTACAAACAGAGGGCACACTCTCCTCAAACAGATTTTTCTACAGACTCAGGAGACTCCATGGGCTGCAGAAAAGTCCAAAAAGTTTTTTAAAAAAACACCTCAGGGTGGGATGAATCCACCCCCCAATACCAGGGATCTACTCCAGGCCCCACCACATCAGCAGTGAGAGATACACTGGCTGACAGACAGACAGACAGAGACAGAGAGAGATGATGAGTGGGGAAAGAGGTCAGGAAGCAAAAACAGAACTGGAGTTGGGTTTGTGGAGGATTCCTCATGTAGTATGAATGGCTAAATAGCAAGTTGGGTTAAAAAGGAAGGGAGAGGGGGGAGGGTAATTTCCAGGCCTATTTTGGAGCCAGGCCTGGGACCAGTGTTCCCTCTAAGCTGAGTTAGTGTGAGCTAGCTCACAATTTTTTAGCCTCCAGCTCACACACTTTTGCCTTGGCTCAGGAAGGAGGGCTCCAGAGCTAACTGATTTATGCAGTAGCCAAATCACTGGCTCACAACTTTAAAGCCAGTAACTCACAAAGCAGAATTTTTGCTCACAAGACTCCACAGCTTAGAGGGAACATTGCCTGGGACTAAGATTGCCACTCCAGGTTGGGGAATTCCTGGAGATTCTGTGGTGAAGTCTGAGGAGTGCAGAGTTTGGGGAGGGGAGAGGCCTCAGTTGGATAGAATGCCAGAGCCCACCCATTTTCTCCAGGGGGACAGATCTCTGTTGTCTGAAGTTCAGATGTAATTCTGGGTGATCTCCAGGTCCTGCCTGGAGACTGGAAAACCTAGGTTTAGCAGAGGGTGACTTGATACCACCTGACTTACTTGATTCAACTAGGCTTGTCTGCTTGCTACTGTTCAACAGCAGCCACCCTATGAAAGTCAGTGTAGTATAATGGTCAGAGCTTCAGGGTAGGGTTTGTGAGACTCAGGGTTAGATTCCCATCTTTCTGTGCAAGCTCACTGGGTGATTTTGGACCAGTCACATACTTTCAGCCTAACCTACCTCATAGGGTTGTTCTGTGGATAAAAAGGAAGAGAGAATAATGTAAACTGCTTTAGTCTCCACTGTGGAGAAAGACCATAGTTTTCCTCTGTACAAGCTGCAAGGGGAAAGGAGATGGAAAGCTGAAGACAGAGGGGCAGATAAAGGTAGGTTGGCTGTTGGGTGGATGGAGATAGGAATGCAAACTCCAGGTTGGGAAATTCCTGGATATTTGAGGGGTGGACCCTGGGAGTTGTAGGAATTGAGGTAGGGAGGGACTTCAGACAGATATAATGTCATAGACTCCACCCTGCAAAACAGTAATTTCCTCCAGGGGAACTAAAGTTGCCAACCTCCAGGTGAGGTCTGGAGCTCTCCTGGACTTACAACTGATCTCCAGATGACAGAGATCAGTTCCCCTGGAGAAAATGGCTGCTTTGAAGGGTGAAGTTTATGGTATTATACCCTGCTGAGGGTAAGAAAAGGGGTAGCAGGAAGGAGAAAGAATGTGAGAGAAGTAGGGGGAGAGGAGAAGAAGCAGATGTGGGGGGAATGGGATAGCTGCTCCCACAAGAAACTTGTGGGTTCCTACTTGTATCATCATAATAATAATTTTCTTACCTCATGAGTATGCATTATGAAGAAGAAAGATAACTGCTGTCATTTTTTTTCAACATCCAAATGCTTTATTAATCACAATTCCATCCAGCATAAACCTTACAGTTGGTTTTTAAAAAAGGGAAAATAAAGAGGTACTTCCAAACAAGACATTTAAAAACAAACCATGAAGACCCAGAAAATGAGTTTTAGAACAATAGCAGGTGGAATGCAGAGGAAAATATACATTGCTTTGGCACTTGAACTTTTTTCATGACCCATTAAGCAGCTATTACCATCCCTTGGAGATAAAGCAGTCTTTTCACAGGCTCATAATGAAAATTGCAAAATTGCAAGCCCACACGCCAGGTGCCTCCCATCATTTCACCTTTTTAAGGAACTGCATTAGGAGATATACACAGATTTCATGTCAAATGGCTCTTATGGTATGCACAACTGAACAAGTCTCAAAAGCATTACACAAAGAAAGGAACACCTGAAAACCTACAAGGAGACATTAAGGTATTCGAGTGGAAGGCTTTACACACAAGATGGAATTGAGACTGTTAAATAAACTATGAAATTGCTTGAAATCAGACCACAACTCACATTTAGCATAAAGTTGTTCTATAAACTCTGCACACTTTTCAACAAGGCTCCAAAATGGTACACAAACTTTAGCATTCAAACTGCTATCTGAGTCCAGACTAATCTTGGCTGCGGTCACACGGGCAGGAAAATGCGGAGGGGAAGCGTGGCTGTTTGCCCCGGGGCAAAATAACACGTGGTTGCGCAAGCAGATATCCCGTGGAGGTCCCGTGGTAGGGGGGAGGTGCCGATCACACCCCAATCCTGTGGTGCGGCAAAGAAGCGGCGCGCCACAGCAAATGGGTGGTTTTTTTTCTGTACACCGGCGTGCGTGCATGCCTCATTGGGTGCTTGTGCGCATCCCGAGGACACTTGAAAAAAACAAAACCTTTTTGCGAGGGGACATGGGCGGGCGCCGGATGCCATGGGATTCCACCGGAAACGTGATCACGTGCCCGCCCTTGCCCCGCGGTTTCCGGAAACTAGTACCTCCGAGGTACTAGTTTTTCACCACGCATCTTCGGAGTGAAACCTCGGGTGAGCCACGGGAGCTCTACGCTTCCCAGATGTGGCGGTGAGATCGCGCCCAGAAAATCTGCCTATCTTCCATCTCTCCAGTGTGCCTAATGCTCCGTGTGACCGCAGCCCTTGATTGTCATTCTGTTTCTAAGGCTCCAATCCTTTGCATCCTTACTTAGGACTAAGCACCATGAAACAAGTGGATCTCTTACTGTAGTTCCACTTGCAGAAGGTTTGTGCACAATTTTGTGCAACATCTTCCACCGACCCAGAAATTCAGCCTCCGGCCATGTCTACTTAGATTTGAGGGGTTCTCCTGAGATACTCTTGACCTATCATTATGGTCCTCATTCTGGCCCTGTACTTAGTAAAGATCTGTGAACAGCTACTCATGAGTAAAGGACCTACAGGGTTGTTTTTTTTTAACAGCCTCAAAAAGGAGAAGCTGGGACTCCTTCGTTCCAGCACATACTTTCTGGAACCAAAGTTCTGAAGGGGACATAGCCAGAACTGTCAAAATGCTGAGCTAGTGACAGTTGTATAGACTTTAAGACCACAGTTTTAAACCTCTTAATTGCACAGTGAAGAGCAGGTAGAATTATGCCACTATAATGATGCAAAACTGCCACAGGAGGTGGTGGCGGCTACAAGCATGGACAGCTTCAAGAGGGAACTGGATAAACATATGGAGCAGAGGTCCATCAGTGGCTATTAGTCACAAGGTATAGATAGGAACTCACAGGCTGGGGCAGGTGATGCACTGTATTCTTGGTGCTTGGGGGGGAACAGTGGGAGGGCTTCTAGTGTCCTGGCTCCACTGACGGATCTCCTGATGGCACCTGGTATTTTTGGCCACTGTGTGACAGAGTGTTGGACTAGATGGGCCATTGGCCTGATCCAACATTGGCTTCTCTTATGTTCTTAAGACTAAACATTAGGAAGAATTTCCTGACAGAGCAGTTCCTCAGTGGAACAGGCTTCCTCGGGAGGTGGTGGGCTCTCTTTCTTTGGAGGTTTTTAAAAAGAGGCTAGATGGCCATCTGACAGCAATGCTGATTCTGTGTACTTAAGCAGATAATAAGAGGGAGGGCAGAAAGGGATGCATCAGTGCTTAGTTCTCGTGGCCCTTTCTTACATGCTCAGGGAAATGCTGATCACCACTTTGGTGCCAGGAAGCAATTTTTCTCTAGGCCAGTTTGACCAGGGATCCTGGAGGTTTTCTGTCATCTTCTGGGCATGGAACAAAGGTCACTATGGGTGTGGGGGGAGGTCTTTGTGAATTTCATGCATTATGCAGGGAGTTGGACTTGATGACCCTGGAGATCCCTTCCAACTCTATGATTCTAAGACGTTACTTTTGCAATTGTATTTAAAGCTGTTTGAGACTGGATCCCAGATCTATTCCACTAGCCATGTGACAACCTAGTGCACTATGTAATAAAGAACTGATACAATTCATTTATATGCAGATTAAATTAATTATCTTCCAGAAAATTGGGCTTGAATCCTGTAAAATATCTCCGCTAAGTGAAGAGATATCAAATTTAGGATTGCACTGTGAAAATACAGGAAGCAAATATGTGCCACAAGAGTGGGGGAACATAGTACAAGTTTTTGGGATGACTTCAGTATAGGTTCTAAGGTGACAGTTCCGTTGATGCCCAGGAAAATGTGGGAGACAGCTGTCAGCTGGTGTCTTTGAATGAACAGGAAATGGCTATGCTAAGTGTGATAGAGGAAATACTCCTCTTATTGCAGAAAAAAAAAATCTGAAATGAGTTATGTAAAAAGCCTTTTGATTAACATTAGCAATGAATCAATTCAAACCCAGACCAAATGTGGTAAGACACACAGACATGCATGGACACACTGCAATGGCCTGCTAAGAGATGAGATGCCAGCAAACAGGGCAGGACTCCTGGAAAAAAATAATCCGGGTCACATTGTTGACACTGATGACATTTCCAAAAGCATTCCGTCTGGAGCTTTTCTTTTCCCTCCCAAAGGGAAGTGTTTTTTGATCTTCAGGAATTAGGGGATGAGGAAACATGTTCGTCTCCTGCCTTAGAATCGAAAGAAGCAAAAACACAAGAGGGAAGAGGATGGGTTTTGGGGAAAAAATGAGGTGTGTGTGAGAAATTATTAATTCAAGGCTCCCCTCCAATCCTTTCCCTAAAGCTAACTCTCCTGCCTGAGATGTAAGTACTAACCCTGCTTCTTAAGAGATGGTTTTGAAAAGCAAACACTGCACATGGCATCCACTAGCTATGCCTCTGATTGCTGCTTCCCTCTTTAATCAAAGGCTAGAAATAACTCCACATCGGTCAAAATGCTAGCCTTTACATGATAATGCATTTTGGCATTTCCAAGATGATTTAAAAAATAAAATAAAAGGCAACACCCTAAATCGTAGTTTGCTAATTGCATATAAAGAGGGGAGAGAGTCAAAGAAGTGGTGCTTGCAGCTTTCCATTCACATTAAGAAATAATGACAACTTTGGGAGCTGTTCTGCTTAAAAACTCAACTCGGCATTTGTAACCATATTCAGACTCAGTGGGAGAGCGAAGCCCATGAGTTTCGAGCATGTCAATTATGGATGCCTGCCAAGCAGGTGGCTGCTTGATCCAGTGAGAAAGCTCCTTTAAAGTTTTTCATAGGAGGGTTAAAATTACAAGGCTTTTTATAAATGTGAGGGTAGTCATACATAGCTGGTTACAGGGGTTGCTCATATTTTGAGACAAGTTCTCAGTGTCTTGCATTAGTTGCACTCAGAATTTTTTATAGGCACCGTTCTTTAAGACTTTCACTGAAAGAAGAAATACACACACACATACACACACACACACACACACATACACACACACACACACACACACCATATATATATACGAAGGATACATTTTGAAGTATCAGGAATAATAATATCATCCAGCTGTGTCCTTTTAAGGAATCTATATCTATCTATCTATCTATCTATCTATCTATCTATCTATCTATCTATCTATCTATCTATCTATCTATAGTGTAGGGAGTTCTGAAATGTGGCATGACTAGAATTTCAATGACAGCACCTCACTTGACACACTACACTTAGGATGTAATAAGTATAAAGAGACAGTTTCTTTTAAGCTACATATCCTTGGCTGTCAAAACCTCCTGATGGAAGTGGGGTGGATGCATTTGGAGTGGGGTGTGTTTGAGCACCTTTCTTTCCTTAAAAGGACACAGCTGGATTATATTATTATTCCTGATACTTCAAAATGTATCCTTCAGTAAAGTCTTTCTAATACATGTCCACCCAATAAAAGTTACTTCATTACCAAGGACTACAACTTCCTATTTTTAATGATCTAAATCTATTCTGTTCTATGCTAAGTGACAATTTAACTAAGGCTTGTGAATTTACTTGACTTATATACCACCTTTCTCCATAATGTAGGTCCAAAACAACTTCTCTCCTCCATTTTATCCTCACCACAACCCTGGAGATAGGTTGGACTTAGAGAGTAACAGGCCCAACATCACCCAGCAGGAAGGCTATAGTACCCACTCCCTGGAGATCTTCTTGATCTGGTCTCTGGAGATCTTCTTGAACAGGTCTCTAGACTACAGAGATCAGTTTCCCTGAAGAAACAGCAGTTTGGGAAGAAAAACTCTATGTTACTGTACCTCGCTGAGGCCCCTCCCCTCCCCAACTCCCGGCTCTTGATGGTGTGCTTCTAACATCAGCACCAACTGTCAAAAGCCTAAGTGTGCTTCTGGATGCCTCCTTATCAATGGAGGCCCAGATCACAAATGTTGCCAGACTGGCATTCCTCCAGCTGCATCAGATCAGGCAACTGGCCCCCTTCCTGTTGTGCCCTGACCTAGCCATAGTAATTCGTAGAATGGTCACTTGCAGGTTAGCCTACTGTAACTCACTCTATGCAGGGCTACCCTTGAGACTGACCCGGAAATTGCAAATGGTTCAGAATGTGGCGGCACAGATTCTTATTGGAACCCCATTGATAGAGCACATCCAGCCAGTGCTTTGCCAGCTGCACTAACTCCAGATTGAATACCAGATCAAGTTCAAGGCTATGGTACTAACCTTTAGGGCCCTAAATGGTCTGGGACCAACATATCTACAGGACCGTCTTTCCTGGTATACCCCCTGAAGAGCACTACGCTCTGGGGAGAAGAAGTGCTGAGCCACTGGTACAGAGCTCTGGATTTAGACCCCAAGGTTTATTCCTTATACCACAGGGGATAGGTAGAGGAGGAAGGGATTTTTTTTTGGGGGGGGATGATAATGAATGATAATGAAAACAATTAAAATCAATAAAGTCCCCCCAAAGAAAAAGTCAAAAACATCTTTTGTGCATGTCCCCAAAATTGTGATGGCAGCTTCAAAATCTGCCAAACTGAAGTGGTACTATGCTGCCATCAGTAAGAATAGCCAACTCTTCACCATGAAATGGCAAAAAAAGATGATTAAGACTCATAATGTTATTAAATAATCCTTGAATTTTAAGAAAGAAGCAATGAATTATAACCTATGTCACCACTCCAAATTGCCTCTTAAAGCAACTGTATTTCAATAGGAGGGAAGTTCAATTTCTCTACATAAACATGCCACAAGCATATATTTGTGCTGTCTTCCTACGTTGTTCTTGTATGAGGAGGTTACGTTGGAGATAGCCTATTCTTGAATCAGCAAACATCTCTGCAGGTATTATGATTCATTAGTGAGGGGTCTTTACATCTTCATATGAACCAAACAGAAACATCTGTCATGCTTACAGCTTTCGAATTATGTGCATACGATCAGAGAACAAATACTTAAGGATGAGCTGTTAGTTGCTATGTAATTGTCCTGCTATGGAAGGTCCCATAAAACAAATTATGAAAATCTCCCATACTAAGCATGAATAAATTTTAAGTTTGTTTGCATGCATATTTGTTAGTGTAGCGTTTACTTTGTATTTCAATGGTCTCCCCCATTTGTATTTGAATACAAATTGGAGACAATTTCCATAGACTTCTATGTTTTATTTTGCATTCAGATAAGAAAACCTTGCATGCACATTAGTCAACAAACAGAACGATGAAGTGTGTGCTAGAATAAATTAGTATGGGACTAAGGAAGAAATGCTACTGTCTTTCATAGAGCCAAAGGTGCCAGAATGCCAATAACATCAAAATGTAGTCAAGAATGACAAGGAAGCTACAACAAAAAAGGAAACAACAAATTAGATGATCAATTTGCTCAGTTTGATAGGAAACTTTAGGTACATATGGAATAGGGATGGGTGAATATTTCCTATCTCCGTTCTTAATATCTATGCTTACAGTTTTGGTTCTCTGTTTTTGTTTGTTTTACAGATTGATTTGAACTGTGAATTCATGTTGTATGGTTTGAATAGACAATTGCAATAGTACTTTTGCACGCAGTGTGCAGCATTCATGTGTATAATGTTGGTTTGCTGATAAGAACATAAGATAAGCCAATGTTGGATTGGGCCAATGGCCCATCCAGTCCAACACTCTGTCCCACAGTGGCCAAAAATACCAAGTGCCATCAGGGGGTCCACCAGTGGGGCCAGGACACTAGAAGCCCTCCGCCCAAGCACCAAGAATACAAGTGCATCACTTGCCCCAGACTGAGAGTTCCTAGCTATACCCTGTGGCTAATAGCCTATCTGTGGCTATCAGCCACAGATGGACCTCTGGTCCATATGTTTATCCAATTCCCTCTTGAAGCCGTCCATGTTTGTAGCTGCCACTACCTCCCGTGGCAGTGAATTCCACGTGTTAATCACTCTTTTGGTGAAGAAGTACTTCCTTTTATCTGTTCTAACCTGACTGCTCAGCAATTACATTGAGTGCCCACAAGTTCTTGTATTGTGAGAAAGGGAGAAAAGTACTTTTTTTCTCAACCTGCTCTATCCCATGCATAAACTTGTAAACCTCTAGAACAGGGGTGTCGAACTCATTTGTTATGAGGGCCGGATCTGACATAAATGAGACCTTGTTGGGCTGGGCCATTTGTGTCATAAAATGTAATGCCAGGTAGCGAAGATATAAACTTTATAAAGGACACAAAGTGGGTTTTTTTAACTTATAATAAAATCATGCTTAAAACATTAGCATTCTTGCAATATTTTGTTTATTTAACAGTGTCTGATAACCAACACCTCTCACTCTGAATTATTGAACCAAAAATGTCTGTGCTGTTGCAATCTTGAGTATACTGTTCAGGTGTGTATCTGTAAGCTGCAAACCTACGGTGACGCAGCAACAGCAGAACTGGAAGATGCAGAAGACAGCCAGTTCCACTGTAGGCCTGATAGAAGCCCTCTGGGGGCCTGATGCAGCCCCTGGGCCACATGTTTGACACCCCTGCTCTAGCATGTCACCCCTCAGCCGTCGTTTCTCCATGCTAAAGAGCCACAAGCGCTTTAACCTTTCTTCATAGGGAAAGTGTTTCAACCCTTTTATCATTCTAGTTGCCCTTTTCTGCACTTTTTCCAATGCTATAATATCCTTTTTGAGGTGTGGTGACCAGAACTGTACACAGTATTCCAAATGAGTTCACACCATTGATTTATACAGGGGCATTATGATACTGGCTGATCTGTTTTCAATTCCCTTCCTAATAATCCTGAGCATAGCATTGGCCTTTTTAATTGCAGTTGCACACTGTCTCGACATTTTCATTGAGTTATCTACTACAACTTGGTCAGTCTCTGCCAGTTTGGACCCCATCAACATGTATTTATAGTTACAGTTAGGATTTTTGGCCCCAACGTGCATCAATTTGCACTTGGCCACTTTGCACTTCACCACACTGAACCCCATTTGCCACGTTGTCACAGACTTACCCATCCTCGACAGAACCCTTTGGAGTGCAATCCTCCCTGGTTTTCACCATCCTGAACAATTTAATCTCATCTGCAAATTTAGCTCAACAACAACCCTGTTAGGTGGATTAGGCTGAAAGAGAAGTGACTAGTGGAGTAGGGATCCTCCAGATCCTAGTCCAGCACTCTAGCCACTATGCATGGATGAGACACAGGGGAACGCAGACCAATGTGATGCACTAGAATGGGGGCACTTTGATTCTCTGTTACAGAGGAAGACGGAGAAACTAGATGCATGGAGGATATGAGTGAGGCAAGTGTTTGTATATCCCAGGGGTGGCCAAACTGCAGCTTGGGAGCCGCATGCAGCTCTTTCACACAGTCTAATTTAATGTCAATAAAAAGCAAATTTGCATATTTTCCAATAAAAATGTGTGTGTGATATTTGTTCATGTCTTGCAGCTCTCAAACATCTGACATTTATTCTGTGTGGCTGTTACGTTAAGCAAGTTTGCCCAACCCTGGTATATCCTAACATCTAGTTTGCCCCAGGCTTTTATTTTAACTGTGTATACTTTTATCAGTATTATTTTTGGGGCTAATATGATCTTATACAACATATGTAATACAATGAAGGTCCATTAATATCAATTCTTTATCCTTAGATACCAACTCAACAATCCAGTTTGAAGCTTGAGGAAGCAAAGTTTAAAGAAACTGGTAGAATTAGAATCGGTTCAAGGATGCCTATTGGAAATAGGCTGGGACTAGCCTACTCCTGTTTTAAACACATCCCTACCACTTGCATACCATCATCTCTAACACCAATCTCATGAAGTGAGTCACTATTATTTCCATTGCCCCAAACGGATGTCTCCAATCTCGAACCACTGACAGAAGAAAGAAAGGACACACGACACAAGACAAAACACACAATTCTGCTGTATTGACATTCATCACCAAAAAGGTAGATCAAGGTGGGCGGCTGTGTTGGTCTGAAGCAACAGAACAATGTTAGAGTCCAATGGCACCTTTAAGACCAACATAGTTTTATTCACATCTTGAATAAAACTTTATTGGTCTTAAAGGTGCCACTGGACTCTAACTTTGTCACCAAAGTTCAGTTACTTGTTTAGAATATTTGTTCAGTTCATAACAGTCAATAATATTATAAATCAAGGAACATTTCCCCCCCAAAGCTTGGCTTGGAATATAAAATGGGATTTCTGTGAGGTTCTGAGCATGCACAGTCAGTGTTCAGTAGGTCAGGTGCCCAAAGTCAGCTGCTTTGTAAATACAAGCTTAAAAGTTATGTTACGTTAAGCCACATTGTCTCTGAAACTCTTGGTGGTGTTGAGCTAACCAACAGAGTAGCTTTTAATTTGATGAGTAGCTTTTTTGAGTTGGTTCTGTCGAAAGTTTCTTTAACATGTTTATACGTGGGCAGACACACACATCAGTGTTGTCTCAAGGTATGTTAGTTTGGAGAAGGCTGCTGATTGAATTTGCAAGTGATTCTTCTTTATCATGGCTGATACTAGGACGACGTTGATTATGTGATTATGGACCTTGGTTCAAGGATTTTCTATTGAGTTGTGTATCATGTTGTAGTGCTTTAGATTGCAATACATAAACAGCATTCTTTATAAGTCTTATGACTGTTTGATTGTGGGTCAGACTATCACGACTGTTGGCCTTATACTTGTTTAACTGATACTAGGATCTGCCATTCCAAGAAGACTACATGACAGCACCACCAGCAAGCATTTAAAGGCATTAAAAGCCTGAGAAACTTTGAGGAAATAGGTAAAAAAATTATAAATGCCAAAAAAGCAAGCTCATAATTACTAAGCCAATTTTTCCAAAGGAAAACTCACCTATAAAAGTTACTACTTATTTTATATTGTGTTTTAATGTGGTTTTAATTGCATTGCATTTTTATACTGTTGGAACCCACCCTGAGCCCGTTAAAGGGTAGGGCGGGATATAAATCCAAATAAATAAATAAATAATAAATACTTCCCTTGTTCAGTCATTACTTCTTTGTCAAGGGCAGTATTCTTCCCTTTTATCCTCAAGCTGTCCATATTATTGTGATAATACAAATCATGTGGTTCCAGTTTGTAAATGTGCTATACAGTGAATGTCCCTGGATCAAATATTACCTACAACATGAATGCACAAGTTAGTCTTAGGAAACCATTATTCCTTACATTTAGAATACTATTTATAATAGTCATTGGGGGGGGGGGGGATGCTGCCCCTCCAGGAACCATGCCCAAGATAGGTTATAAAATAAAAAATAATAAAATACAAAACATTAAAATATATTAATTAAAATCCAGCATTAGAAAAAACCAGCCCAGCATAAAAATATAGACCATAAAAACAGACCACAGATAGCTTTAAATATTTTTTCCAACTAAAAATAGTGTTAAATAAAGTAAAACCCTTATTTAAAAGTCTGTGTGAACAGAAATGTTTTGGCCTGGTGCCTAAAAGAAAGCTCTGTAGGTGCCAGGTGAGACTTAAGAAGGGCATTTGACAAGTAAGATTCCACTACTGGAAAAGCTCAGTCTCTGGTTGCTACCCGCCTTACCTCTGAAGGCAGGGGCAAAGACAGCAAGCCTTGTGAGGCAGATCTTTACTGGTTAACTGGGATAAGGTGCCCTACCTTACCACTGGCCTACCTTATGGGATTATGGTATGTATCACTGAGATAGTGTCTGGAGTGCTTTAATTAATTAATTTATTTATTTCAATTTATATCCCACCTTGTCTGCACACTAAAAACTAAGAGGGAACATTATATAAATGCTACATGTATGTTGTTTTACTACACGTATGTTGTCTTTGTATTCTGTATAGAATGCACCTTCACAGCCTTATTTTTCTGAAGGACTAAGGGTGGTTATGCAAAGTATTTAGTTTTAAAATATTTTTTTAATTACCCAGTTCTATCCCCCCCCAACAGAGGTCCAAAGTAGCTTACAATCATATTTGAAAACAGTTCTGAAAGCACAATGCAAAAGTATGCATGAATAGTTCAACCTTACAAAATCTGCTCAGGCCCAGGGTCACAGGAGCCACTGCAGTTAAGACCTGAGATTATACATTGGCAGTTGCAGGTCATGTTGCAGGAAGGAAAAGCAGTGGCATGAGCCAGCACAACGAGATCTGCTAAGAGGGTAGATACTCCTACAGGAGTTTTGTCAGAACAATCCAGTCACAACATGCTTCTTCTATGTGCCTGATTAGTCACAGGTAATAGTTCTGAAGTGTAGTGGGTTAGACGCGTAAAGAAAGCACGGAAACTGATGTAGTGATCAGCATGGCTTTACTGGTACACAACAAGACTAAAGACTAACGGCCGGCAGGCCAACTATATACACAGTCCAGGGGCTTCCCCTGGTCCCATTGGTGGGTTTGAATCTCCCGCCAAGGTCCCATTGGTTCCCCCCCAGTGGAAGGACTAGAATCCTAGTCCCATTGTTGTGCCGGACTGAAGCTCAGGAGTGTGCGCTGACCTCCGGTGGCGGTCAGCGGACACAACATCCCTCCCCCCATAGTCCGGGCCCTCCCCTAGGTCACGTAGTCCTTTAAGTACGATGGGGACCGTCGTACTCTAGCTGACCGTCGAGGGGTGGCCCCTCGTGCTTCCGGAATTCCGACCTCAGGGCCGGGTTCTGAAGAGGGAGCTGGTGCTCCTGCTTCCGCCGCCTCCGGAACGGGGTTTTCCTCGACCGAAGCTGGGGCCGTGGGGCCCTGTGCCGGGTGCTCCTCGGCTGGCAAGTCCTGTGCAGTCGCCTCGGGTGTGGTCTCTCTAGGTTCCGTCTGCTGTCTCATCTCTTCCTCTGTCTGGGACTCCGGTAGCACTCGCTGTCTGAGCTGGTCGATGTGCCTTCTCCATATCTGCCCGCACTCCATGGATACCTCGTACATCACGGTACCCAGGGGCCGGAGTATGCGGCCCGCAATCCACTCCGGACCGCGGCCGAAGTTTCTGGCGAGAACCGGGTCCTCTGGGAAGAACCCCCTTGGTGCTTCCCTCTGCTCGACTGCGTTTCTTTGGTCGGGGGCCCGGTCGGGGTGCAGGCGGTCCAAAAGGATCGTTGGCTTTCGACCCATCAGTAGTTCTGCTGGGCACCTTCCGCTGACAGGGTTGGGAGTCGTGTGCTGGGTCAGGAGGAATCTGGCGATGCGGCATTCCCATTCCCCTTCCACCATCCGGCTCAAGGCCTCCTTTGCGGTTCGGACCATTCGCTCCGCTTGGCCGTTGGTTGCGGGGTGGAACGGCGCTGACCGGACATGTCGGATCAAGTTGCTGCTGAGGAACTGCTGGAATTCCTCGGACGTAAAAGCCGTCCCGTTGTCCGACACGATGGTGTCCGGCAGCCCGTGTGTGGCAAAGAGTCCTCGTAGGGCGCGGATGGTGGCTTTTGCGGACGTTGCAGCCACGGGGCTTATTTCCAGCCACTTTGAGTAGGAATCCACCGTGACCAGGAACAGCCGTCCCTGGAATGGCCCTGCGAAGTCTATATGGAGCCGGGACCACGGGGTACGGGTGGATTCCCACGCCTGCGCTGGTGCCCCCGGTGGGCTGGGTCTCACCGCCTGGCAGGGCTGACAACGCTTGACCCATGCTTCCACCTCTGCGTCGATGCCGGGCCACCAGACGTAGCTTCTTGCCAGCCCTTTCATCCGGACGATGCCCGGGTGAGCTTCATGCAGTGCCTGGAGGACCCTCTGGCGTAATGCGTGTGGGACCACGACCCTGTCTCCCCATAGCAGGCATCCCTTGTGTGCAGAAAGTTCGTCCCGCCGGGTAGCATACGCCGCGAACTCAGGGTCTGTCTTCTCAGGCCACCCCCTCACCACCCAGCCCAGAACCCGGGATACCACGGGGTCCCGAGCCGAGCGGCGGGCAATGTCCCGCGCTTGCAACGGGGCCTCCGGCAGGCCCTCCAGCTGAAGGACCCGGAAGGCTGGGGCCGGGTCCTCAACCACCTCAGGTAGTGGGAGGCGGCTAAGAGCGTCCGCGTGGCCCATGGCTTTCCCGGGGCGGTGTAGGAGCAGATAATTGTAGCCAGCGAGGAAAATAGTCCACCTTAGGACTCGCGGCGAGAGAACCTGCGGCGTCCGGCGGTCGGGCGCGAAGAGGCCGAGGAGCGGGCGATGGTCTGTGACAATGGTGAACGGCCTGCCGTATATGTAGTCGTGGAACTTCTTGACCCCGGCCACAATTGCGAGACCCTCCCGGTCGATCTGGGCGTAGTTCCGCTCCGCCGCAGAAAGGGTTCGAGAGTAATAAGCGACCGGGACCTCCCTGCCGTCGGCCAAACGGTGAGCCAACACAGCCCCGACCCCGTAAGGCGAGGCATCGCATGCCAAAACCACCGGTAATGTCTCATCAAAATGGGCCAGG
>NW_015165263.1:191427-221278 GCF_001447785.1 Gekko japonicus | reverse complement strand
ACTTGCTTCACGCCGGTGATCCAAGCTCCCCATTGCTGAGGGCGCGCCGTGTCGAATGGCTGTATCAGCCCTGATCCCGGAGCAAGGGCCATTGTGCTGGTCGGTTGCGGCTGGGAAGCGGATTGTTCACCCTCGGTGCTCATCGATCGACGGAGCGCGGGCGGCGGTGCGTCGTCTTCCCCTTAGCGTCCGACAGCCCGGCTGGTTGCTCAGCGGGATCCCACCTTCGTCGCCATTGAAGTGTAGTGGGTTAGACGCGTAAAGAAAGCACGGAAACTGATGTAGTGATCAGCATGGCTTTACTGGTACACAACAAGACTAAAGACTAACGGCCGGCAGGCCAACTATATACACAGTCCAGGGGCTTCCCCTGGTCCCATTGGTGGGTTTGAATCTCCCGCCAAGGTCCCATTGGTTCCCCCCCAGTGGAAGGACTAGAATCCTAGTCCCATTGTTGTGCCGGACTGAAGCTCAGGAGTGTGCGCTGACCTCCGGTGGCGGTCAGCGGACACAACAAGTTCAAGTTCAAGTTAGCCTTTATTGGCATAAAATCACAGGTAATATTTAAAACAATAATCTCAAAAACTGTTGATAATGATACACAGTTGTGATTTTGTTCAGATTTCCGTACTCTAAAAAGCAGTGCCATTGTTTAGAGGTTAATCATCAAACTGCTTAAGGAAACCTTTTTTTTTTAATGTCACTCAGAAATCAGCATGGTGTGTGCATCCTTCATTGAAGCAATCAGAGGAATGCATTCCAGTCAACACCATTCATCAACGTCAGCCACGAGAGCAATTATATTTCATCCAACAAAAACACATAGATGACAGGCATCGTATCCTAGATGACAAGCGGAACTATCTTCTGTAACTATATGTCAGTCCTATTCTGGCTGGGACAGGGTTGTTTATGGGCACCAGTGACTGAAAGAAGAAGAGGCAGCTATTATATATGAATAAATCATACTCGCAAAAGTTGCTCTCCCATGCAGCAGTCAGAATCTATTTCCACTAGAAAACTATTTCCAGAAATCACTACACAATTGGATATCACAACTGGATAGATGGTGGTAGAAAGGATTTACCACCACATGTGACCCCATACAGGAAGAGTAGTGGGGACACTACTCCTCCAGGAGAGAACGAAAGGGGGGGGGAACACCAGAGTGAATGAGAGGACAGATGAGAAAAGGCTAAAGGCAAAGTTGAGAAAAGTGGCCGTGAGTGCGGACTATTCACCATCTCTTCCCAATGTCTCCTTCCCACCCAGGCCTACAGATAGACTTATCTTGACACAAAATGGTTGGGGTCTTTTTAAGTAATGGTTGGAGAATTTAATTGGGGGAGAAGTATCATAAGAACTAGTAAAATTGGGTTGAGCAATGTGAGAGGAGAACAATGTGACAAGCAACTTTGGGTTGCTATTTAAGAGCGAAGCAAAATAGAAATAAAATATAGCATAAATAAGGGTGCAATCCTGAGGACACTTTCCTAGGAGTAAACCTCAGTGAACAACACAGAACATAGATCTAAGTAGACTTGCTTCAGAGTGCTCCCTGGGACTTTCACATAAAGTGTTAAATACTCCCTACATGCTTATTTCTGGGCTATGCTTTTCAGGTTCTCAGGCTGGCTCTGAACTGCTATATACGGTTTCCAATCCCCCCACCCAAAGAAGGTTGTATTCTTACAGGGGTGTTTCAACAGGGCAGATTGTCACTTAAAATCCTCTGGGTGCTAGGCCCTCACAACTGATCCTTATCTACACCTTGTGATATCAGTAATATTACTTAAGTGTGTGTGGGCTTTCACTTTCACAATTGTTTAGACAATTTATTACAGAAATATATGAATAAGTCTAATTTTCAACATGGCCAAATCTGTGAATACTTGAATCTGGAGACTGGAGTCATGGAGAGACAAGACAAATCTTTCTACAAACCTGAAAATCATACCAGATTTGCAGAAAAAAACCCTGAAATCTAAGACAAAAAAAGTGGGTTAAAACCTTTGAATAATACCAGCAGCACCGGTAGCTTTAAGAAATGAATGCCCTCAGTGGCCATTGCTAGGCAACCACACAGTATTGCCAGTCTTCAAGGCTTGGTTTCTGTCAATAAAAGGCAGGGGGGAGGGCAGGGATCTTTCCATGGCTGTTTTGGCCTTTGAGGGAGGATTCAGAGGGGTCAGGCGTACCAGCAAACAGTGACTTGGTTAACCCACCCATGCCTGACTGCATGCTATTGTTCAACAGTAGCCACCAAAGATGGGGGAACAGATAAATGTAGGTAGGCTGCTAGATAGGAAGGATAGAATGAAACAGGAAAAAGAGAGGATATGGTAGTTGCTAAGAGAAGGGAAAGGGGGAAGGGGATACAAAAGAAGATTAGGTGCCTCCTGCAAGTCCCTGTGGGTTTCCTACTGTGCAACTGGGCCTGGCCTGGCAGCTGGCTCTGCATAATTGGGCCATAGATTATGGTGATAAAGGCTGCCAAGGGGAGGGAAGGAGGCAAAACTGAAGATGGTGTGGGGAGATAACAGTAGGTTGGCTAGTGAATGAGAAAGGAAGCAAGAAAAGGTGAGACAGGAAAGAAAGAGGAAAAATCCTCGTGGGTTCCCCACTTTCCCCCCATATATATCTCTATCTGTCTGTCTATCTATCTCTCACATGTCTCCTGAGAAACCTGTATAAGGGTCAAAAAGCTACAGTTAGAACTGGATATGGAACAACTGATTGGTTTAGCATATGAAAAGGAGTACAAAAAGGATGTATGTTGTCACTCTGCTTATTTAATTTATATGCAGAGTACGTCATGCAAAATGCCGGCCTGGATGAATCACAAATTGGAATTAAGATTGCCAGGAAAAACATCAACAACCTCAGATATGCAGACAATACCACTCTAATGGCAGAAAATGAAGAGGACCTAAAGATCCTCTTGCTCAGAGTAAAAGAGGAGAGCACAAAACTTGGCTTGAAACTCAACATCAAAAAAACTAAGATCATGGCATCCAGCCCCATCACTCCTTGGCAAATAGAAGGGGAAATCATGGAAGCAGTGACAGACTGCACGTTCCTGGGATCCAAGATCACTGCAGATGGTGACTGCAGCCATGAAATTAAAAGATGCCTGCTCCTTGGGAGGAAAGCGATGACAAACCTAGACAGCGTAATAAAAAGTAGAGACATCACCCTGTCAACAAAAGTCTGTAGGGTCAAAGCAATGGTATTCCCAGTAGTAATGTATGACTGCGAGAGTTGGACCATACAGAAGGCTGAGTGCTGAAGAATAGATGCTTTGGAATTATGGTGCTGGAGAAGACTCTTGAGAGTTCCTTGGAGAGCAAGGAGATAAAATCAGTCAATCCTAAAAGAAACCAACCCTGACTGTTCCCTGGAAGGCCAGATACTGAAGCTGAAGCTCAAATACTTGGGCCACCAAATGAGAAGGGAGCACTCACTGGAGAAGACCCTGATGCCGGGAAAGACTGAAGGTAAAAGAAGAAGGGGACGGCAAAGGATGAGATGGTTAGACAGTGTTATCAATGCAACAAACATGAAATTAAGCATACTCTGGAGGACGAGGGAAGACAGGGGGGCCTGGCGTGATGTGGTCCATGGGGTCGCAAAGAGTCGGATTTGACTGTGCGACTGAACAACAAATATATATGTGTGTGTGTGTGTGTGTGTGTGTGTGTGTGTATGAGTGTTGTTTTGTTTTTCTTCATTACACACAGATCAGAAAACTGCAAAGAGCAAAGTCAAATGCAAAAAAAAATTAAGATTAAAAAAAGAGAGCTTCTATATGCAGGCTTCATGGATGTTAATACAAGCTAGCTGTTATGTAAACATACATACTGAGATGAAATGATGGACAGAAGTTTGTTCCAGACATGGCAGGAAGCAGACATTGTATACATCCAGACAAGTGCCACAGGCAGAAACTTCCTTTTTTCAAAAAAGTTCCTGGGAAGGGGAGGAGTTTCTGAACCACTGGTGCAACACCTCTCCAGTAGATGAAACAGTTCAGGATTTTATACAGTGATGCCATGATCACTACAGCTGATCAGACAGTTTCCTTCAAATTAGCCTTCCTTGCTTCACCTAGTAATATATTCAAGTCTTTATAAAATTAAATAATTTAGACTAACAGAGTTTATAATTTTAAAGGGACAGATGAGCCATTAACACTGTTTTTTCTTTAGCTTTTGCCCAGAATAATCACTTTGCACTTGACAAGTGTATCAACAGATTGTTTCCATACCAAATTAAATTGGGAATAATACATTTCCTAATAATTACAACACTGCCTACATGTTTCTAACCATGTTTCTACCACAATGACTTCATGGAGAGTTTGGACAAGGCGTTACGAGCCATGGCTGGATGGTTACAACAGAGCAGACTAAAACTGAATCAGTCGAAGACAGAGGTCTTGCACCTGGGTGGTATGGGACTGGGATTGGATGGGGCCCCATTGGTGCCAACGATGAAGATAAAGAGCCTAGGGCTTTTCCTGGATGCCTCACTAACTATGGAGTCCCAGGTCACTGCCACTGCCAGATCTGTCTTTTTCATCTGGATATCATATCTGTTTCAAGGTGTTGGTGCCAATGTTCCCTCTAAGCTGAGTTAGTGTGAGCTAGCTCACAGTTTTTTAGCCTCTGGCTCACACATTTTTGGCTTAGCTCAGGAAGGATGGTTCCAGAGCAAACTAATTTATGCAGTAGCCAGATTGCTCGCTTTAATGCCAGTAGCTCACAAAGTAGAATTTTTCCTCACAAGACTCTACAGTTTAGAGGGAGCATTGGTTGGTGCTTACCTTTAAAGCCCTATATGGCCAGGGGCCTGCATATTTTCAAGACCACTTCTCCCCATATGAGCCTATAGAACATTTTGTTCTATGAACCGGCACCTCCTGGTAGTCCCAGGCCCTAGGGATATCTGACTTGCCCTGCCTGGTGGAATGTGCTACCTTATAAAATCAGGCCCCTGCGGGACCTGTTACAGTTTTGCAGGGCCTGCAAGATGGAGCTCTTCAGCTAGGCCCTTAGTTGAGGCAGCAGGCATCCAGTTTGATTTGGCTTTCTCTCTGGTGATCGCAGATCCTAGAAGTCGACTGGGACCACAATATTATCTGTTGAGGTGTGTTGTTGTTTTAGCATGTTGGGATTTTTTCTGATTTTAATGGATTGTTGTAATATGATTTTAACTGTAAATCTGCATTAATTGCAGACCTATATGCTGGTACCCACGCTGAGCCTACAATGTGGGGAGGATGGGATACAAGTCCAATAAAATAAAGTACATTTACAAAAGACTTGATATAAAGTTTTTTTTTACGGTAACAAAAGGACAGTTCCATTATGAGGGTCTAGTCTACAATGCTATTTTCTGGATCTCACAGAAGAGCTTGTGATGGAATGTTCCACCCTATATTGGTCCCCACAAACATGACTAATGGAAAATTTCAGCACTAATATGTATGTATGTAGTATCTATGTATGCATGTATGTATGTATGTATGTATGTCTATTCTTATTTAGGATGTGGTATACTAGTATTTTAAATAAGCAACTAAGGCTATTCAATATGTACCTCCAGTACACCACTTCCGGTGGAGGGGTAGCCACTACCATTACAATGCGGAAAATAGTACCTGCCCTTTCAGAAGGACAGTTGACAGTGGTCCTGCCCAAGGTACATAGAGCTCTTCTGCAAGGACATGCACATAACCTAGAGTGTGGAAATCCAAAGACATTTCCAAAATGGGAGCGGTGGCGCAGGCAGTACAATGCCTGCTAGTAACATCTGTAGCGAACAGCCTCAACGGCTGTTCGAATCCCCACCGCGGCCGGAGTGAGCTCCCGGCCCCCGTCCCAGCTCCCGCCAACCCAGCGGTTCGAAAGGTAAATACAAGAAGATAAATGGGTACCTGCCCTAGGTGGCAGGGGGCACCCACCTCCTGGTTCCAGGCCAGGAGTGTTGGCAGCGGCGACGGAGATGGTAGCAGCAAACAACAATGGCAGTGGCAGCGGAGTTCCTGACCGGACCTGACGAAGGCGGAGCCATGGTGGTGCGAGCGCAGGACGGCACAGCACGGCAGGAGCCGGAAGGACGCAAGCCGGAAGCTGCAGCCGGAGGGCGGTCGCACACGAAGGAAAAACATTGAGCCGCCTGAAGTGGTGCCGGTCAGCCGAGGACGCCAGCATACCCCCCCCCGCATCCCGCCGGAAAAAGAAGAGAGAACGCGCCGCCAACAAGGGTGTCGGTAGGGAAGTCCCCCCCCAAAAATCTGTGGCCCTAGGTAGGTTAATTACTGCGACTATACCAGTAGCAGTACACTGTAAACCGCTCTGAGACCCATTAGGGGTCATGGGCAGTGTTCCCTCTAAGCTGAGTTAGTGTGAGCCAGCTCACAGTTTTACAGCCTCCAGCTCACACCTTTTAGCCTCAGCTCAGGAAGAAGGCCTCCAGAGCAAACTCATTTATGCAGGAGCCCAATCGCTCGCTCACAGCTTTGATGCCAGGAGCTCACAAAGTGGAATTTTTGCTCACAAGACTCCACAGCTTAGAGGGAGCATTGGTCATGGGCGGTATATAAATGCAATGTAAATAAAAGAAAATAAATAAATAAAAGATAGCAGGTCAAAAATGATTTTACTTCCTAGCCTGCCTTGCTTAACTGTTGTCAGATCAGCCACTAGGTGAGTGAAATTCTGAAGGGGATTTCTTCAGTCTGTCACTTCCTATCTTTGAACAGCGGGCTGTGCAGGCAACTGGGAAGAAAGACAAATGAAGCCAGGGAGGGGTGTTTCAATAATGGCAGGTGAACTATACTTTTTATGAGCTCAATCACAGCTGCAGCTTCCAGTGGTGCCCTATTACAAATTGCTTAGAATGCAGGATTCCTTAACAAGGGGCCTGATTGTTTCCTTACTTTCATATACAAAGCTCATTTCATAAATGCAGCAAAAAACATTGCAGACAAGAAGTATCAAGGCAATTAATTACTCATGCAGTTAAAACAAATCGACCTTTGATCTTGTACCTTATAGTGCCACAGGAGGTTTACTCTAATTACCCACAACAGCATTGCTGAAGGGTGATTGCTTAATTATCAGGGTGAGTTGTTCATATTTAATTAGACATTTCATTTGAAAAATACATTTTGAAATGGTGTTCTTAAAATGTCTTGACTATAAAAGATCATTTATAATTTTTTAATTGTTTTCTTCCACCCCTCTTTTAAATATATATTTCAGAACACAGCAATTTATCTTTTAAAACATAGGCCTAACAAGATTAGCAATTAGCTCCTAGTGTCCTGTCCCCACTGCTGGACCTCCTGAATGGCACCTGGTATTTCTGGCCACTTTGTGAAAGAGTGTTGGACTGGATGGGCCATTGGCCTCATCCAACATTGGCTTCTCTTATGTTCTTATGTTCATA
Source organism: Gekko japonicus (assembly GCF_001447785.1). Lineage (NCBI taxonomy): Eukaryota > Metazoa > Chordata > Lepidosauria > Squamata > Gekkonidae > Gekko > Gekko japonicus. The sequence continues at coordinate 213,823 of NW_015165263.1, read as the reverse complement.
CATTCATTAGGCAAATCAAGAGGAACCTAACTTGGTGTTTATCCTCATGCATTGCTTGAATATGTCCCCAAAATCGTTGAAAACACCACCAACCACAAACATACAGATTAACAGTTCAGAAAGCATCTCAAACTCAGGAGCTGACATAGGAATTGGATCCTTTGTTTTCTGAATCATGCATAGAGTTTTGGATGCTACAGCAAGGTCATTTTTACCTCACTCTCCCCCAGAATGTCACTTAGATCTTCAAAAATAATGGGAATTTGAGGAGGCAGGGCTACAGTGCAGCAACATGGTCGAATTTCTCAGGGGCTCTGAGACTCACCAACTTCTGGAGCTTTTTTAGGGGTCCGTTTGGTTTTCCTTGGTCCCATCGGTTCATCAGGAGTACGAACTGAATGCAGATGACTTTTATATATGAGCCCCCCGTCTGTGGCAACAATGGGTGTGGAGTCAGAATCATCCTAAAGCAGGAATCACCGAAGACCAGCCGTGATAGCACGACTGACAAGCTGTATTACCCCTAAACAGAGAGCCTTCAAACCTCGTCATACCATCTAGACGATGAACTTGTGAGTACTTTCTTTTTCTTGACAACTTTTAAGCTTGGAAAACAACTCTCATTTGTCCCTATAAATCCTCCCAAGAAGCCAAAGGAGGTGCTGAGGAATTTCCCCTCACACATTCTTATGTTAAGTGGCAGAGCAGAGCTTCGGTGCATCAACGTCAATATAAATACAAGGGGCAGAGTAATATATCGAAATCTCCTATTTGCTACTTGGAAAACATCTTAAATACTGAAGAACAGTGACTTACTTGATTTATGGAAAAGACTGAAAATGGCGACGAAGCTCGCTCTCTTAATGGCATAATTTCACAGAGACGATTGTTTACAAGAGTCTCGGCTTAAGTGTGAAATGGATTTTTCAGCACAAATCGGAGGGGACTTGCAACTGTCAAAAACCTTCTGGGAAGGGATCATTCTACGAATGCAAACTAAAATATTTGAAGCTATCTCTCCAGTTTTGGAACAAATCATGAGCGTTTTTGAGAGTAAACAGACTAGTTTACTTGAAATAACAGACCCTCCATTGCAGATGACGTCATCCTTGTCCCAAAACCTCGACCGATGCGGCCTGTCTGGAGATGTGATCCTTAATACAAGAGAAATAACAAAAGGCTACTCTGACTGCTTGAAGTCTCAAGTTTTCTTAGTTACCAAGCACAATGAGGCATTTTTACAGGCTTTGGGCTGTTTGATCTCTCACACAAGCAGTCTGGAAGGGGAGAGAGTTCATCGGGAGTACGAACTGAATGCAGAGGACTTTTATATATGAGCCCCCCGTCTGTGTTAAAAAGCATCAGACCCAGTACTGATACCTGCGGTTGTTGTTGTTCAGTTGCACAGTCGAGTCCGACTCTTCGCGACCCCATGGACCAGCTCCCGCCAGGCCCTCCTGTCTTCCGCTGTCCTCTGAAGTTTGCTCAACTTCATATTCGTTGCATCTATGACACTGTCTAACCATCTCATCCTTTGCCATCCCCGTCTTCTTTGACCTTCAATCTTTCCCAGCATCAGGGTCTTCTCCAGTGAGTGCTCCCTTCTCATTTGGTGGCCAAAGTATTTGAGCTTCAGTTTCATTATCTGGCCTTCCAGGGAACAGTCAGGGTTGATTTCTTTTAGGATTGACTGATTTGATCTTTTTGCAGTCCAAGGGACTCTCAAGAGTCTTCTCCAGCACCATAGTTCAAAAGAATCTATTCTTCGGCGCTCGGCCTTCCTTATCGTCCAACTCTCGCAGCCATACATGACTACTGGGAATACCATTGCTTTGACCATGCGGATTTTTGTTGGCAGGGTGATGTCTCTACTTTTTATCATGCTGTTTAGGTTCGCCATCGCTTTCCTCCCAAGGAGCAGGCGTCTTTTAATTTCATGGCTGCAGTCACAGTCTGCGGTGATCTGGGATCCCAGGAACGTGAAGTCTGTCACTACTTCCACAGCTTCCCCTTCTATTTGCCAAGGAGTGATGGGACCGGATGCCATTATCTTAGTTTTTTTGATGTTGAGCTTCAAGCCCACTTTTGCGCTCTCCTCTTTTACTCTGAGCAAGAGGCTCTTTAGGTCCTCTTCACTTTCTGCCATTAGAGTGGTATCGTCTGCATATCTGAGGTTGTTGATCTTTTCCCCAGCAATCTTAATTCCCGCTTGTGATTCATCCAGGCCAGCATTTCGCATGACGTACTCTGCATATATATTAAATAAGCAAGGTGACAATATACATCCTTGTTGTACACCTTTTCCTATGCTGAACCAATCAGTTGTTCCATATCTGGTTCTAACTGTCACTTCTTGGCCCTTATACAGGTTTCTCAAGAGACATGTGAGGTGTTCTGGTACTCCCATCTCTTTAAGGACCTGCCATACTGCTTACCACCCTCCGCTGAGAAAACTGCCCATTCATACTCACTCTCTGTTTCCTTCTAATTAGCCAGTTTTTGATCCACAAAAGGACTTGTCATTTTATCCCTTGACTATTGAGCTTACTTAGGAGGCTTTGATGGGGAACTTTATCAAAAGCTTTCTGGAAGTCAAAATAAACAAAATCTATTGGGTCCCCCTTGCCCACATGTTTGATCACTCCCTCAAAGAACACAGGTTAGTGAGACAAGATCTTCCCTTACAGAACCCATGCTGAGTCTGCCTCAATAGTTTTTGTTCATCAACTTATGGTTTTCCACTCGTGGTTTGAAAGATCCAGACCCATACATTCCATTCTGCAACGTGATCTCAAAAGCCTGCTGGAGTTTAAAAGGATACTAATTGGCCCATTAGGGTCAGTTAAACTTCCCCGGTGCTGTATTTATTCCATACTGAGTTGTTGTCATTCTGATGATCCATTGTGAAGTTTGTTAGTGTGGAAGCACACATGGTACTCAATTCAACATGTATTTTATAAATATTTTATTTGTATATAAACAGACATTTTGCAATTCATATCTCCATAGTATGTACATAATAATATATATCCAAATGGATATCAGTTGCATATCTCTCCCTGGAATACATGATATGCCAATGAAAAATGGGCAAAAATACTATCTGTTTTATTACAAGAATAACTTGAGTTGAAAGTGAATCAGACCAACATGTTCTGAAGAGAATTCCACATACTGAAGAATTTGAAAGATTTCTACCATCAAATAACAGGCACAGGTTTGAAAACTAAAATGAATACTGAAACAGAATGTTATCCTCTACATCCTGAAGTCTGGAAGTCCACACAGACAAAAAGTTCTTAGGCTCTGATATTTTTTCAGATGACTTACTGCACAAATTTGACTTTACATAAAAGAAAAAAATAGTCTCTGCAACTCATGGAAACAAACCAGTTCCATAGGATTTGATGTTTCTACCAAATAAATTAGAAACTGTATTTTCACAATGTCTCTCTCTCTCTCTCTCTGTCATATATCCCCCCTCCCTCAAATGCTGAAAATCTATAAACTAGCAAAAAAATTCATTTGGGTATAAAATAATAGGCCGATATTTCACCAGGCACAAAGGTATATTTAGAGGTTGTGTTGAAGTATCCATATATATTGGGGAACAGAGCAGCACCAGACATATGTGCTTGAGAAAACAGCTATGTGCCTATAAATACCCATAGTACAAAGATACATTTTTTCTAATGTGTTCATAATAGAGCTGTGAGGATCTATTCCATGTCATAACAGAATTCAGCAAGAACCTTAGCAAAATGTTGACCCCCCCCCCCATAACCTGTATAGAAAATGGCTGGGGGAATAGGGCACTATTGATATGTCATCAGAAACTACCTCCCCCCACCAAAAAAATAAAAATAAATCTAGAACATGTCTGAAATATAACTGCATAATCAGAACCCCTAGTTTATACATCATTCAACGAGAGAGAGAGAGAGAGAGAGAGAGAGAGAGAGAGAGAGAGAGAGAGATTAAAATACATGATTGAACAATGTGATAGAACCAAATGGATCAGACACAGCAAAGTGACAGCTAAGATAAAGCACTACGTGAGATGACTTCTGAATGACTGTCTTTTACTGGCAAGATATTAGTACAAACCATACAAGAAGAAGAGAAGAGAAGAAGATATTGGATTTATACCCCACCCTTCACTACCCAAAGGTGTCTCATAGCGGCTTACAAACTCCTTTCCCTTCCCCTCCTCACAAGAGACACCCTGTGAGGTAGGTGAGGCTGAGAGAGCTCGGGGACAGAAACTGCTCTTTTTTCAAGAACAGCTCTTACCAGAACTACAGCTTGCCCAAGGCCATCCAGCCAGGTACAAGTGGAGGAATGGGGAATCAAACCTGATTCTCCCAGATTAGAGTCTGTGCACTTAACCACTACACCAAACTGGAGTCACATTGAGGCATGCATTGCACTTTGCTTGCCGGCACTTATTTATGTGTCTTGGTTTCTGAGCAGAACATAATTCTAGTTTCTTTTTTTGTGTGTGCAGGTACTCTGAAGGCTCAAGAGGACTCCATGGGAAATAGTAGAGACCAGCATTAAAAATTCTCTCTCACCTTTCCACAACATCTCTCTGTTCCGTGCCTGGAGATGTTCTGCTTTGGTCTCTAAAGTTTTACCTGACTTGATGTCAGTTTCATCAGTTGACACATTTCCTTGACCTGAGTGAGATTAAAAAATTTTTGGCCTTGTATTGTCACAGCAACACTGATTACTCTCCAAACACTGATTCAGCCTATTTTTTATGGAAACCTGACTTTTGATCTGGCATTTCTTGCTTTTAGAGATTACCTTAAAAAGAAACTTATATTCATTTCAAATCATTTTGCTAGTAAAGGCACCCTGTACATCCCCCACCCCAGTAATATAATGCTGCCAAAAATATTCCAGTCCTTACTAGTGTTGTTGTCATGTGTGTTTTCAGGAAGACACATGTGGGTCATGGAAAGCAGGGAGGGGGGCATGGATGACCACAAAGGTCTGAGAGGTGGGTCAGGGATCTGTGTGCGAGAGAAAAAGATTAGATTCCGCCTAGCCCTCCTATTTTGCTATAATTTGGGTAGTTTGCCACCACTCAAACTTGAATTTGTACTAAATTTAGGGGAACAATTTATCTTCATTTTTGGCAATGGACATCCTATAAATTAGTGCTCGTTTGGTCTCAGTGAAGCAAAGAATAAATGTACAAAGATGTTTCTTATGCTGAACTTTATTTATACGTGTAGCCAAGGCCATCGTGATCTCAAGAAAAAACAACAACAGTAACACCAAGACATGCATTTCCTTTTGTTGCCAGAGGAGAAAATGCTACTGTTGTATATTTTCTAGCATTTTAAGTCTTAGCTAATGCAATTTCTTTACAAGTTAGTAGACAGTAAGTGCCAACATTAATCTAGTCTGCAATCAGAAGGACCCAATTGTCTGCTTTTAAAATCTAATTACTATAAATGTATACTCTGGTTTGAAATATAATACTGATTTCAAAACAGTATCCAGTCTTTTCTTTTTAAAATGTGGGTTTGTGCAATTAACGAAATACTTACTCTTTGAAAATCTTGTAGTCTTAAACTGGATTGGTCTAGACTAAATGGCTTGTAGACAGGTCATATCCTTAAAAGCAGGATTGATAAAAATTTACAGTCCTAAAAGCTTTCTTCAAGTGTTGCTTAACTTACTGAAATTCACAGTGTGGGCTCAGCTGCACACGATTTTCATGCAAAAGGTTCCAATCCAGGTTCAATCTCTGACATCTTCCATTAAAAGAATCTCAGGAATCAGATATTGACAAATGTCTCTCTCTGTCTGAGACTCTGGAGAACAGCTGACCATCTGAGCAGACAATACTAGACTAAAGGGACCTTGTACATGGGGAGGGGCCATAGTCCAGTGGAAGAGCATCATCTTGGCATAAATTCAATCACTGGCATCTCCAGTTAAGAGGACCAAGCAGTAGTGATGTGAAAGGTCTCTGCTTGAGACCCTGGGGAGATGCTGCCAGTCTGAATAGGCAATATTAATCTTGATGGACTAATAGTATGATTTAGTAGAAGGCAGCTTCATGTGATCATGTACAGCTGCTGCTAATGACCTCATCATTGAGAAAATAAATTCAGTATAGAGCAATGGTCTAACTTGGTATACAGAAGCTTTGTATGTTCATACATCTAAAAAAACCACAACTCTTATTCTCCTCATGATCCTGTGTGGAAACTTACCCATATTATATAATATGGAGTTACACACACACCATAGATAGGAGATAGACAGACAGACAGACAGACAGACAGACACACACACACACACACACACACAAGTGAGGACGCACAACAAAATATTTCATATTATTAATGTCTTTTTCATAGTATAGTTGGTTACTGTTTAAATGGTTTTCTTGTAGTAAACGATTTGTTAGCTTTTTGGATTTTCTCATTTTGGTAGGGTATCCTCTTTTGTGAGGTACTTTTGGCATTGCATTTTTCTGTATGATGCTGATGAGGGATTGTTCCGATTCTTTCAATTGTTCTGAGCTGCGTTCTCTTAAGGGAGGAGAGAGCTCTGTGACAGCCTTCTGTGAAGGGAAGGGAGTGCCACTTGGAGCCCACTTTCCCCCTTTTCCCTTTGTTTTCCCCTTTCTTCCTTTTTTTAAGTACCCGAGGGTACACTTTTATTATTATTTTTTTCATTATACACTACAAACATACGTATAAACAACACATAACTACCTCCAACAACACATAACATATAGCAAGAGCACTCCTTCTGCTTATTAAATTTCTAAATTCATTATCTATTTTACTAAGCTTATCTTTTCTGCATTCTCAAATTACTACATTTATCCATCAATTAGGCATACAGTATACCAATCATAGAATCTTCCAAGTTTTTTGAAAAGTCTATTCTGTGCCGGCTCTCATCTCAAGTGTCAGTTTGTCATTTTCCACCATTTCAATTAGCTTGTTCACATACTCTTGTTTCGTTGGTATTTCCATTATTTTCCAATATTATCCTTGCAGCTGTCAACATATGAACTATCAAATAGCTATCTGCTTTATCAAAGTCTTTCGGAAATATATTCAATAACAGTATCTCTGGAGTAAATGGGATATTAGTTCTTATTATTTTTTCCATTATCTCATGAATCCATCTCCAGTACCTCTTTGTAACATCACATAACCACCACACGTGATAAAAAGAACCAATCTTATTTTTACATTTCCAACATTTATCAGAGCAATTAATGTTTCGTTTAGCTAATCTATCTGGTGTAATATACCATCTATAAAACATCTTATACATGTTCTCTTTATATGACACACCATTAGTTAATTTTATATTTTCCCACCAAATCTGCTCCCACACTTCAAAATTAATATTACAGCCTATATTCTGGACCCATATAATCATATTTTTTCACCATTTCATCAACCATCACGTCGTCCAATAAAATCTTATATATTTACTTTATCACGTTGTTTTCTGCTGTTAAAACTGTTTCTTCCAGTTCAGTTATTTTATTATTAAAACCTAAGAACATAAGAGACGCCAATGTTGGATCAGGCCAAAGACCCATCCAGTCCAACACTCTGTGTCACACAGTGGCCAGAAATACCAGTGCCATCAGGAGGTCCAGCAGTGGGGCCAGGACATTAGAAGCCCTCCCATTGTTGACCCCCGCCCAAGCACCAAGAAGACAGAGCATCACTTGCCCCAGAGCCCCTATCTATACCTTGTGGCTAATAGCCACTGATGGACCTCTGCTCCATATGATTATCTAATTCCCTTTTGAAGCCATCCATGCTTGTAGCCGTCACCACTTCCTGTGGAAGTGAATTCCATGTGTTAATTACTCTTTGGCTGAAGAAGTACTTAATTTTATCCATTCTAACCCGACCACTCAGCAATTCCATGGAGTGCCCATGAGTTCTTGTATTGTGAGAAAGGGAGAATAGTACCTCTTTCTCTACCTGCTCTATCCCATGCATAATCTTATAAACCTCACTCATGTCTCCCCTCAGTCGTTGTTTCTCCAAGCTAAAGAGCCCTAAGCGCTTTAACCTTTTCTCATAGGAAAAGTGTTCCAACCCTTTTATCATTCAAGTTGCCCTTTTCTGCACTTTTTCCAAAGCTATAATATCCTTTTTAAGGTGTGGTGACCAGAACTGCACACAGTATTCCAAATGAGGTTGCATCATTGATTTATATAGGGGCATTATGATATTGACTGATCTGTTTTCAATAATCTCCCTAATAATCCCCAGCATAGCATTGGCCTTTTTTATTGTAGTCACACACTGTCTCGACATTTTCAGTGAGTTATCTACTACAACTCCAAGATCTCTCTCTTGATCAGTCTCTGCCAGTTCAGACCCCATCAATGTGTATTTATATTTAGGATTTTTGGCTCCAATGTGCATCACCTTGCACTTGGCCACATTGAACCCCATTTGCCATGTTGATGCCCACTTGCCTGTCCTTGACAGATCCCTTTGGAGTGCCTCACAATCCTCACTGGTTTTCACCACCCTGAACAACTTCGTATCATCCGCAAATTTAGCCACTGCACTGCTTACTCCCAAACTCCAAATCATTAATGAACAAGTTAAAAAGCAGTGGACCAAGTACTGATCCCTTTATCCATAGTCACTGCCGTTTTCCCGTATAACATTTTATAATATTCCTCCATAGCTTTTTAAAATTTTATATTTCTTCACTTCTATAGATTTCTTTACCTTCTTTTCTCAAGACTTTAATAAAAGTTCTTTCCTCCTGTTGACTAATTTTATAGGCCAGCCATCTAGTCGGTTTATTAGCATTTTCAAAAAAGTTTTGTTTTGCAAATTATAGTTTCTTTGCTATCTCCTCTTTTAGTAAACAATTCATCTGATGTTGTAACATTTTTAGTCTTCTTTTCGCTCCTTCATTATTTACTTTAGACATCATGATATTCTCTTGTATATTTATTTGTTTTTTCAGGTTCTCATACCTTTGTTTCCTTTGCTTACTTATTTTTGCTGCTTCTTGAATTAATAATCATCTAGAAAATGCTTTCATTGCATCCCAAATCACTTTCAATGGTGTATCTTGTTTTTTATTTTCTTTAAAGAAGACTGTTAATTCTTCCTTCATTTTATTTACAAAGTTTTTATTTCTTAAGATTCTTAAGTACATGGTCCATCTGCTTCTCTTCCTAGTTGTTTGCAACTCCAAATAGACCAGTTTATGATCTGCATATGTTCCTGCCTGTATTTCTGCCTCCAACATATCCTTAACCATTACTGTTGAAATCCGTATCATATCTATTCATAACTATGAATCATGTCTGGCCAAATAATATGTAAATTGTTTTGTAGAATAATTCCTTATTCTCCAAGCATCTACCAAATTTAATTCAGTCAGTAATTGTTCTAGGTTTTTTGGCATTTCTGTCCTTCTTTTCTTCTCCTTCCTGCCTGTCTGTTTATCCTTTTCTTCATCAGAAATTGGATTAAAATCTCCCAGTAAACAAATATTTTGACAATCCTGTCTAACAATAGATTCATGGAGTTCCTTATAAAATTTCTCTTGGTCTTGATTTGGTGCATAAATATTTACTACCAAAATCTTTTTCTCTTGATTTTGGATTTCCACCATCAAAATTCTCCCATCATCTGAAGCATGAACTTTTTCAGGGAATAAGTTTTCTTTAACTATTATTGCCACTCCCCTCTTCTTTTCCCTCTTGTCTGAGGCTACGAATGTTTTCCCTAATTTTTTATTTAGCGAATATTTCTCATCTTTTTCATGAATATGTGTTTCTTGTAAACAAATTATATCTAATTTCTGTTTACCTAATTGGTGGAAGATCATTCTTCTTTTTTGAGGTCCCTTTAATCCGTTTACATTTACTGAGAGTATTCTAAGTTTCCCTTTATCCATTGTTCTTGCCATTCTGTTGGTGCCTTTTCACGTTTGTCCAGTACCGCGTTCCAATTGGAGATTTCCTTCGGACAACCTGACTTCTCTTCTCTTTAGGATTAAGGTTGGCTTCTGCTCCTTCCATCTGTAGGTCTTCTTCTTTTCTCTCCCCTTCCTCCTCTTCTTCTTCCTCCTCCTCCTCTTCCATTCCAAGTTCTTCCCCATATTTTCCTAGAAAGTCTTCCACTTTAAAAATAGATGTGATCCAGTGTTTTTCCCTTGATACGTAAAAACCATGTCCTCTGGAAGTAACCATCTGTATTGAATATCCTTTTTCTTCAGTAACCATGTTAATTTAGAATATTCGCTTCTTTTTCCCCTAACCCTCCATGGGATGTCCTTCAAAACTTTTATTTCAGTTTCATCTTTCACTAATGGTTTCACATTTACTTCCCTCAATACTTTGTCCCTTACCATCCTCTTATAGAAGCGTACTTGTATTTCCTGTGGAACTTTCACCCGTCTTGCATAGGCTGAGTTCATTCTAAATGTTTGATCAAACTCTTTTTCCACTTCATCTTTTCCCATGTCCATACTGTCTGCCAGTAATTTGGCCATCTTCCCTGGCAGGTCTTCATCTTTTTCCTCTGGAATGTTCTGGAATCTTAACACGTATGCCGCTTATTCCACCTGCAATCGTATTAGCTCTAGTTCATATTCCCGTTGTCTATCTTCCATCCTTCTGGTATCCTCTTCCACCGCTTTACTCTTCTTTTCTGTCTTCTCATTGGTTTTCTTCAGCTCTGCTATGTCCTTTGAATTTTCAGCCACCTGTTTATGAATGGCTTGCATACTATTTGTGAATTGCTCTGTTATTTGTGTTATTTGTCTTAAAGTTTGATCCATCTGAGCTTTAATTGGATCCACTGCTTTCACAACCATACTTTGCATTTCTTTTTCACGGGGACTGCTAATTTGCTAACAGTCACCCCCGCTTTCCCTGAGGATTGTGTAGTCTTAGCAGTGTGAGTAGTTTTAATAGTTGACATTTTGCTGATTGTTCTCTGAGCTTTATACAAATTCCAACCAGTTTTTGCTGTTATTTCTTTTATTTGTTGTTTTATTCTGTCTGAATCTCTGTTATCTCAATGTTATGGTTTAAGCTCAGTTCTGGCTCACTGCCCAGTGCTGGGAAGTCACCAGTGTCCCTTGGCCACATGCCTAGATTATTATTATTATTGTTGTTGTTGTTGCTATTAATTATTATTATTATTATAATTATTATTATTATTTGCTCAAGGTCATCGTCTTTCCCAGCTGTTCCATATATGGCTGTGCTCCGTTGGGGGGGAGTCCGTTTTAAAACCATCAATAGTCAATTAGAGTCAATTATGGACATAGCAAGCACTTTTAGTCTTTATTAAATTTCTACCATTTCACCCCACTTTATATAATGGGCCTCCTGCACCCCCTCCTGGTGGAGGGAAAAATTGAAATAGTAGAAAGGGTGGGGACTTGCTAGCGCTTTATACATCCACAAATCTTATGTCAGTTTATCTCCCAAAACTCCAATACTTCTCCTTAAAATCTCTCTTCCTCTTGCATTCCTTTTAGCAGTTTGTTGGTATTTTGCCCAGCCGTTCCCCTCTACTCTGCCAAAACACTGCCAAAGTTGGAAAGTTCTCCCTTTGGTTCTGGCCAGTTAAGTAGAATTGGGGAGATTTCCCAGTCTATTGGGGGCTACAAATACGACAGTCTTTGCTTTGAGAACACAGAACAGTTTCTTTCACTCACATTTATGTGCTCAATTTAAAATCCACTTGTCAGTCTCTTGGCTTGTGGTAGCAACAGCTCTACTCACCACTGTGAGCTTCTTCCTCCGGATTGCTTCAGAGCGAGCTAATCAGGTCTCCCAGTGAGTTGCCTTCTCACCGGGACCTCAGCTCAAGCCCCCTGCCCCCCACTGCTCCTACCCCGGAGCGTGGGGTGGTCTCTGATTATTCAGAGACTCTTAAAATCCGAAGCTCAAAGCTCACCTCTCAGGCGACCGCAGGCGCTGTGCTCTCCCACACCCATTCTTTCCCCCCTTTTCTTTATTGAACACTGCAAAGAGAGCAGAGCCATCTAGTCTTGCTCAGTTCCCTTGTGCATCATCAGCCAGCCAACTGAAGTTGGCTTCAAAGAGAAGTTTGCCTGGGAATTACAATCACTTTTTTAATGGGAGGTGATATTTCAAAGATGGCTTTACTGGGTAGTGCAGGTCTTGAGGCACTACAGGTGTCCTGTACCACTCCTTGGTTTATCAGCCTGAGGCACCTTTGTTTGTTCAGTCTCCCACCCTGCTGTGGAGATTTGCATGGTTGTAGGGCTCCAGTGTTCTTCAGTCTGAGTGGAGTCCATATTCATCCACAGCACCACTACAGTTTTAGGCAGTTTATTTGTCTGTCAGAGTTGCTAAGGAATGTTTTAAAAGATGGTGTGTACAAACTGACACTGGTTGGAGGAAACCCTGCCTCCTCTATATCTGCCCCATATCTCTCAGTCACTGTCCATTAATGATGCCTCAGCTTTTAAGCTTCCATCTGGCTTCTAGTCAGTCAGAAGACAGAAGTAGTGGGAAGAAGCAGTGCCCAAGCTGGTGGGAGGTAGAAGCAGTTAGAAGCCAGAGAGAATGGTTTTAAAGGGCAGTAGAGCCCATAGCTACAGAGACTGGGGTGAGAATGATCCTTCTCTCCCACTTGCAAGGCTTTGCAGTTACAGGCGCAGATGTAATTTTAAAAACCCCTCCTGCTATTTAGCCATTCATACCACAGGAACAACAGCATTGGGGATGGGCGAGTGGAAGCAACGAATCCTCCCCAATCCCAGCTCCAGTTGTGCTGTTGCTTCCTCCCATCTTCCCCCACCCATTCTCTCTCTCTCTCTCTCTCTCTCTCTCTCTCTCTCTGTGTCTCACTCTCAGCCAGTCAGTCTTTCATGAGCTGCTGGAGAGGTAGAAGCAGTTAGAAGCCTTCCCCACCCGAGAAAGTTTTAAGAGGACAGTGGAGCCCACAGCAAAAGAGGTAGGGGTGAGAATCTCAGATGTCCTGTGTGCAGTTCTGGGCACCACACCTTAAAAAGGATATTATAGCTTTGGAAAAAGTGCAGAAAAGGGCAACTCGAATGATAAAAGGGTTGGAACACTTTCCCTATGAGGAAAGGTTAAAGCGCTTAGGGCTCTTTAGCTTGGAGAAAAGACGACTGAGGGGTGACATGATCGAGGTTTATAAGATTATGCATGGGAAAGAGCAGGTAAAGAAAGAGGTACTTTTCTCCCTTTCTCACAATACAAGAACTCGTGGGCACTCCATGAAACTGCAGAGCGGTCGGGTTAGAACGGATAAAAGGAAGTACTTCTTCACCCAAAGAGTGATTAACACATGGAATTCACTGCCACAGGAAGTGGTGGGTGCTACAAGCATGGATGGCTTCAAAAGGGAATTAGATAAGCATATGGAGCAGAGGTCCATCAGTGGCTATTAGCCACAAGGTATAGCTAGGGGCTCTGGGGCAAGTGATGCTCTGTCTTCTTGGTGCTTGGGGGGGGTCAACAGTGGGAGGGCTTATAATGTCCTGGCCCCACTGCTGGACCTCCTGATGGCACTGGTATTTCTGGCCACTGTGTGACACAGAGTGTTGGACTGGATGGGCCTTTGGCCTGATCCAACATTGGCGTCTCTTATGTTCTTATGTCCTTATGTCCTTTTAAAATATCCTCCTGCTATTTAGCCATTCATACTGCAGGAGGAATCCTCCCCAATACCAGCTCCAGTTCTGCTTTTTATTCCTCCTCTCTTCCCCCACTCATTTTCTCACTCTCTCTCTGGCTATCAGCCAGTCTATCTCTCACTGTTGATGCGGCGGGGCATGGAGTAGATCCCTGCAACAGCTACATCAAAAGGTCCTGGGGGGAATTCAACCCTCCCTGAATTTTTTTTAACTGTTTTGATTGTTCTGCAGCCCCATGGAGTCCCCTGAGTCTGTAGAAAAACCTGTTGGGGGAGGGTGTGCCCTCTGTGGAACTAAGTATCCACAGGCAGAGGGGACTGTTGAGAATTAGATATATAGATAGTATGTGTGTATACATATAAATAATACTTATGCATATTAAAAGGTAAGTATTAAGAAATGTTAAAATTATGAAGTAAATGTGAACAAATTTTACTACTATGATGAAAGCAAAACCACAAAATACGTAGGCCTCTGTGCAGCCAGCTAAGCAGTGGAAGCTGATTACTGCTATCAAGGGAGTGGTTCCTCTGAAGATTTCAGTGGATATCATGATTTTATGGGACAAAAAAGGTCAAAGCGATGGTATTCCCAGTAGTAATGTATGGCTGTGAGAGTTGGACCATAAGGAAGGCTGAGTGCCGAAGACTAGATGCTTTCGAATTATGGTGCTGGAGAAGATTCTTGAGAGTCCCTTGGACTGCAAAGAGATCAAATCAGTCAATCCTAAAAGAAATCAACTCTGACTGTTCCCTGGAAGGCCAGATACTGAAGCTGAAGCTCAAATACTTTAGCCACCAAATGAGAAGGGAGCACTCACTGGAGAAGACCCTGATGCTGGGAATGACTGAAGGTAAAGGTTGAGATGGTTAGACAATGTTATCAATGCCACTAACATGAAAGTGAGCAAACTCTGGAGGACGGTGGAAGACAGGAGGGCCTGGCGTGATGTGGTCCATGGGGTCACAAAAAGTCGGACTTGATTCTGTGACTGAACAACAAGGATTCAAAATACCTAGTTAAGTTTATGACTGGTCAGATATTTTGGACTTAATTGTGCTAATTTTCCGTTAAAAAAATAAGTGAGATCAGTGCCTGAGACATAGTGAATTTTAACTAGTCGAAGACTCTGTCAGGAGAGGATAAATGGGAAGCCTCTGCCTGGTCAGAGCTGGAATGTGAGTGAGTCAGGATGTCTTAAAGAGATGAAGAACAGAACAGCAGAGAAAGAGCTGACCTGAAGGAAGAAGTTGGTGATTTGGAAGGGGGAATTGAGAGGAAGATGGAGGCTATAGTAAGAGAGTTAGCTGAGGAATAGGTTAAGTTTTTCTGGCACACTACCTTGGTGTCCTTTCTCCAGAGTTTTCCTTGAACAGCTCAGATGAGGTAAATAGCTAGCTTAAGATGTGCAGTAGTATTTTCATGACATGGAACAAAGCAAGGTAGAGTCTGACTAGAAGGAAGACTTCAGAGCAATGCAAGCAAAGCGATGTGAGTGCTAGCTTGGTATGAAAGCTAGAGAAAAGGAAATTGGCTTTTTGAATTATAAACTGGGAAGAACTACTGTTGGGATTGCCATTTCCCTTAGTAACACTAAAGAAAACCATAAGGACATGTACCCGAATAACAAATATCCAGCTAAATAGTAATGTAATTCTTCTATATATTTAATATTTTAAATGCTTTGTTGTATCCTTCAGTCTCAGTGTTTGTGATCAGTTATTCTCACCAAATAATCAGTGGGCCTAATTCATACAGAACAAATCACTACCATACTCTGGCTATGTAGAAGTCTCTAGGTATATCTACAAAGGACTCACTCACTCCTGCACCAGAAGCTAGAGGCTGAAAGTACAATATATGCATATACTGTGTGTGTATGGGCTAAATATCAGGAGAAACTTCCTAACTGTAAGAGTGGTTGAGCAGTGGAACAGACTGCCTCAGGAGGTGGTGACTGCTCCTTCGCTGGACATTTTCAAGCAGAGGCTGGATTACTATCTTTCGGGTATGTTGAAGGGCTATCTTTCGGCCATGCTCCTGCAGAGTGCAGGGGGTTGGACTAGATGACCTGCAAGGTACCTTCCAACTCTAACATTCTATGATTCTATTATTCTCTCCTTTTTTTCACCAGATCCTGGGAACTGGATCTTGCTCAAGCACACAGGTTTTCCATTCCATCCCATTCAATTACTGAATGCTCCCTCTAAGCTATGGAGTCTTGTGAGCAAAAAATCAACTTTGTGAGCTACTGGCATTAAAGTTGTGACTGAGAGATTTAACTACTGCATAAATTAATTTGCTTTGGAGCCATCCTTCCTGAGCTAAGAAAAAAATGCATGAGCCAGAGGCTAAAAACCTGTGAGCTAGCTCACACTAACTCAGCTTAGAGGAAACACTGCTAGGGGGATAGACTTCTGAATTTAATGGGTGTTATCACATATCTACCATGATCTTGATGACCCAGGCTAACCCAGTCTCATCAGACCTAGGAAGCTAAGTGAGGTTGATCCTGATTGTTATTTAGATGATTTGAAATAATATTAAGTAAGCAATATGTAGAGTTTTCTTTCTATAAAAAGAGTTATAAATGCTATGACAAAAAAAACTACTATATCAAATTGCTTATAAATTGGTAGGCTTAAAAAAGCATATTGATATTCTGAGAAATTTATGTAATTGAGCTAAGAAGATATCTTACTTTTGATTTATGCATTATATTATATACTAGGAATAAGTCCCTCTGTGGAAATAAATACAATGAGCTCTAGGAAGAGGCTCTGGGTGGGTGCCCCGGCCTTGGGCACTCAGCTGCTGTGGCAACCTCAGTAGGGTATAATGACACAGAGTCCACTGTTTTCTCCAGGGAAACTGATCTCTGCCATCTGAAGAGAAGTTATAATTCTGAGTGATCTCCAGTCCTCACCTGGAGATTGGCAACAATGGTGCCCCAGAAAGAAATGGCTGGTTTGGAGGGATGAATCTATGGCATTGTACCTGTTTGAGGTCCCACTTCACCCTCTCCAGGCTCCAAATGGAAGTCCCCCCCCAGTGCTCCTCAGAGATGCACTGATGGCAATTGCCAGGCAGCAATTATATAATAAATATATATATGGAAGTCCAGGGTTGCTACACAGAAACAGGCTACGGAAAATCACTCGCCTTGAAAACCCTACAACTTGACAGTATTTTACACACACCATGTACTTCACAAATATATGTTAAAAAAATCTGCTAATAGTCTCATGTTAAAACCAGTAACAGAATGCCATTGCCTTCCCAGTGTGTTTAAATTGATAATACCATTTGCATTCCAGCAACCCACTCAACCCTCCCCAAACACAACACTTCAATAATTTGGTAGGTCCCAAACAACCATTTAGGAATAAGACTGTTTTAAACTTCTCTCACATAGCTTTGCAGGTTATTAAAGCACAGCTAATTAAGACTAAGTACAGTGTGGGCTACGGTGTTTGGACGAAGGCACTGGATTTTAATGATACACCTGCCATGCCACCAATTGGTAATCAGGCAATTCATCAAATCACTCTTTTTGAAAAACTGAGAGGAAAACATACAAAACAAACAAACAAGCTTGTGAACTAAAAACAAAGAGATGCACAGTACTGTCAGCAGAGGTCCAGTGAAATATTCCTACAGTGTGCCAACTTGTTGGGAAATATATTTCCAATTATTCTGGTTGAGCAGGTGCAACCAATCTCCAGCTATCTGTGCTTTCCCTAGAATTCATATTCCCCCCCCCGGGGGGGGGCTATCATGGCTGTATTTTTCTGGAAGGGATGTAGCATCTGTTCTCTGGAAAAGAACTTAAAAAAACACAACTTGGGTGGATTGGAGAGGTGGGGGTGTTCAGAGTAAGGGGGGAAATTGCAAAACCCAAACATACACAATTATATGGCAAAAGATTCAGAATAATGGGCCCATTTTCCATCATTTCAGGAACAGCAAAGAAATAAACAAACTACATTTTCCATTTAGTGCACTTTCTGAATTCCATTAAAGGTGTTAAATGAATAGAGAAGCTTCAGGGTGAGATGACAGTAAACTAAATGGAAATGTCTATTTCATACAAGAGGAGGGTTGTTGTTTTTTTAATCAAACTCGTTGCTCTACTATTCTTGCATTGCAGAACTGTTTTTAAAAACACAACAAAAATGCACTTTGCACTTAATACATCTTTGGTTTTGCCCCTCACATACAAGTCCAAGGATTCTTTTGTTCCAAGTTATTTAAAATACACATATATACATACATACACACACACATATATGCATGTGTGTATAAAACTACATATATACTTTTCCAGGAAAGTAGTTTCTTTATTGCTGTACATTAGTATATGTATGGTCAATAGACACAGTTGCTACACGCTGCCCAGAGACATTCTATATTCCCTTAAAGCTACCAGTAAACAGGATATGTTGAAGCTTTACCCATCTGTTCCTTTTCTACTTATACCATCTCCACTGTCTTCTATAGCCAACAGCACTCTAGATAATACATAGTCGATGGAGGGGGGGGGGACACGTAGCCAGATGTTTTGGTCCATAAAAAATCCCCCCCATCTATGCAATACCTTTTTATTATGACCAACCAAAACAACACAAAACATAGTGCAAAACTCCAAGTTCAACAGAGCTCCATCAGGCTTGATGTTTCACAGCAAAGGGGGGAGAGGGCAATTTTTTCAGTTATGATTTTTCAGCAGGGTCTTGCTAGCGTTCTTTGTGAGGTGGTGAATGGCAGGCACATCATTGTGAATTGCTGGTGTCAGATTGCAACACTTGCAGCCTAAGAAGAAGAAAGAATAGTGTGCCATCTCCTTGGAGGGGGGGGGGGGAGGAGAAGAAGAAACGCCAGCAAATGTCTTTTTCTTTATTTCTTCCACTGAGATGACTCTCCATTGTATACTGTTTTTCAAAATGACATGCCTACTCAACATCTCAGAAAGAATACTAACAAGACCGACTCTAAAAATTATGACCTGAAAAATCTGCTTCCCCTCCCCACACTTTTAAAAAAATGTCTAACATCAAGTCAAATGAAGAACTTTAAAGAGCTTGAAAGTTTGTGCAATGTTTTATACTAGTTTGGTCAGGATAAAAAAAGTATTACAGAGATTCTACGTTTTTCTTGGGGGAGGGTAGACATGAGAGGGGATGAATTAAAAGGAGTGGGAAAGGAATGAATTGGAGAAGTTACAGCATCACTTGATTACTTAGTAGTTTAAAGGGGCAGAACAAATCTCAGATTATTCAACTATAGACACAAACTGAGAGTGTTTTCACATCAACAATGGATATTACGCTTTAAAAGGAGCTACCACTATTGATGGGAACCAGTTTCTCAAGCCCCAGATGGGACAAATGCAAATTGCACCTTCTTTCGTCTCCTGTCATCCTCTCCTGGGAAGGGGGCAGTGGGCAGTTGGGGCCCTCCAAGTGTGGATCCTGGAGTGGAGCTACTGCTCCTGTTGCCCATTGGCTAAGATTGCCCCTGACTATATCCAAGGATCCATGGATCGAGACATGCTGGCAGTAGTATCTATCCCACTTTCTTAACAATGTCATTTCTATGGAAGGAATTTGATGTTACAAAAAACACAGTGGCTACATCCAATAAAAAAGCCCCTATTGACTTTGCTGTTTCCCTTGTAATATCTAATTCCCTCCTCTATTACCATAATTTGCCAAGCATTTCACAGCCTCTGCCATTGGCAGCCTCTTCTCTGGACTAAGCACAGCAAAGCATAATAAAATCATGAACATGGTGGTAATCCTATCAAGACATGGCACTATTAAAGGGATGGAGGGCAAGGGGGTAAGCATGGAACAGTTGCTTATGACAGCACTCTCTAAGCTGAGTTAGTGTGAGCTAGCTGACAGTTTTTTAGCCTCCAGCTCACAGATTTTTGTTGTAACTCAGGAAGGATGGCTCCAGAGCAAACTAATTTATGCAGCAGCCAAATCGCTCACTCACAACTTTAATGCCAGTTCCCTCCACAGCTTAGAGGGAGCATTGCTCTCAACTGCAAACTGATCCTTCCCTGCCCCATTCCTTGCTATTCTGCTCTTCTGCCCTAGCTGTGGGTGGTATTCCTTTAGTAAGACTTGACCAGCTTCATTACGCCTGATAAGAAGAAAGCACTTTCAAACCCCTACCATACACAAACAGGCTATGAACTAGAATTTTTATCATGCAACAGCAATTTTGATGTTTGACAGTAAATTGCATTTGCTATAAAAGCATTAGAAAATGGAACAGGTATTAATTAAGGGGTTTTTTTCTAATACATTCATATTCACTCTATATTTTACGTGAGATGATTTTTTATTTGTGCAAATGCAGTATACTTTAATGCATTATTAAAATTGTTTTTACTCTGTGTAGAAATATTTCTGATTTTCTGTGATGCTTTTATCCACCTTCATTTTAATTTAAAGCTGATGTTGCCCCTCCCAGCAGATGGTGACTAAACAGTGTTCATCTTAAAGAAAGAAACCTCACTCTAATTTAATTATATGAAAATGAATTAAAACACTTAAAACAGAATTAAAAACAATATTTATAATACTTTAGGAACTTGTCCTTCACAAGCCAACTGAAATAAATGGAACATAAGAACATAAGAGACACCAATGTTGGATCAGGCCAAAGGCCCATCCTGTCCAACACTCTGTGTCACACAGTGGCAAGAAATACCAGTGCCATCAGGAGGTCCACCAGTGGGGCCAGGACATTAGAAACCCTCCCACTGTTGACCCCCCCCCCCAAGCACCAAGAAGACAGAGCATCACTTGCCCCAGAGCCCCTATCTATACCTTGTGGAAGAGTCAGGAAAAGCCCTTCCAAAATGTAAATAGACTGTATGCCACACAGAACCCTACTGAAAAAAGTGTGGTTCCCATGTTACAAGAACAGGGACAGGTTGCATGCCCTTACACATTTTTCATGCAAAGACAACTTCATTATAAGCAAAAATGATCACTAGATCATTTCCTGGCATCTCCAGTTAAAATAATCAGATAGCAGGTGCTGGGAAAGGCCTCAACCTGTGACTCTGGAGAGCTACTCCCAGTCTGAGAAGACAATGCTGATCTTGATGGACCAGTTGTCTGATTCAGTGTAGGACAGCTTCATGTGTACCTGAACAGAAAACCCATGCATTGCTGTCTTCACACAATTGACTGCACATATCAGCCGTATCATGGGTAGTGCATGCACACAATATGTGTGCCTTCCTGGCAGAATGTGTGGAGAGGGAGAGTGGGCACAAGTGTGCTTGCCCTGCCACCACCCTCGCATGATCACTGGGTTGGGAACACAGGGCCTTTGCATGAACGTAGTATCCACCAGGCTCCCTGTCCATGGATTACAAAGTTTGGAAAGCTTGGTCCCAATCCTGGGGATGAAGCATATGCATGAACACATATAAAGCCATGCAAACAGGCTGGCAAACATGTAGAAATGGGGGACAGAGCTAATGCATAAGTAGCCACTCTTTCACTCCTAACAAATGCAATAAAAGTGCCCATGTAGGCATTTTAACTAGTCCAAAAAGCTGGGGAAGCATCCCATACATATGTACTTTGTATACATGTGGAGATTTTACACAACCTTTCAAGTAAGCACATGTTCGTTGGGTCAAGGTATGACGGACCCCTTCCACTTCCCTCCCTCAGAGGCTAGATTTTCCCTCTGTTTCTCTGGCCCTTCACTGACTGAGAGGTCCAGGTAACATGCTCTTCTCCCCTGCAGAAACCTTGGCTGTCCCACCCTGTCAGTAAGATATATTTGCTCAGCCCAGGAATCTGAGGGACGGTATAGGATTGCCCTTTAACGTAAACCCCTGGAAATGGCACTTGAGATGCTTTCAAAATTCAAAAATAACCAAAGATTTTATTTAACATCAAAGGGAAAGGTCAAGTGAAATCAGGGGTTGAAATTACTGAGGTAAAACTAGTACAAACACAGACTTTTGTTCTTCTATATCAGGCTAATGAGAGGTTCTTAAATTATTCACAATTACTTAGATCTTTATATTGAGAGGCTTTTGTTCCAGTATTTTCCCAAAGACCCTAATTCACTTTATTTGAGTAATCACTTATTCTTTTGGTGCCCAGAAGGCTGGTAATAACGTCCCAGTAACCAAGCCCCTTCTCTTGTAACACCAATAGTCTTTTTTTAAAGGTACAGAGTTTATTTAGTGAATCTAAAAAACACCTCAAAGTATTTGACACATGAATAATCAGGATACAAATACACACTGATACCACATGAAAACATCTGACTTTATTGTACATGCAGAATACAAGCTGTCTTTTCAGCAACAATCCCCAAAAGGAGAGAATACACAAAGTGCAGTCTGTCACACAAGAACATAAGAACATATGGTCTGGGTCCAGCCTACCTGAAGGACCGCCTTTCCCCGTATGTTCCCCCAAGAGTGCTACGGTCTGGGGCCCAAAACCTTCTAACCATACCGGGCCCCAAGGCTGCTAAACTGGCCGTCACAAGGGCTAGGGCTTTCTCGGTGGCGGCCCCCACCTGGTGGAATGAGCTCCCGGAGGAGATCCGGGCCCTGCGGGACCTGGTGCAGTTCCGCAGGGCCTGTAAGACGGAGCTCTTCCACCAGGCTTTCAATTAGGGCCGCCGCCGCCCCCCCCCGCTATATACTATCATGTGGGGGGGGGGG
>NW_015165263.1:188764-191356 GCF_001447785.1 Gekko japonicus | reverse complement strand
CAACCAGGTTGGTGAGAGGGTTGGAATCCAAGTCTTATGAGGAAAGGCTGAAAGAGTCGGGTATGTTTAGCCTGGGAAAGAGAAAGCTTAGAGGGGACATGATTGCAGTCTTCCAGTATTTGAAGGGCTGTCATGTGGAATATGGAGCAGATCTATTCTCTCTTGCTCTGGAAATTACAAGGGAGTCGTTACTGGCTAAATATCAGGAGAACATAAGAAACGCCAATGTTGGATCAGGCCAAAGGCCCATCCAGTCCAACACCCTGTGTTACACAGTGGCCAGAAATACCAGTCCCATCAGGAGGTCCACCAGTGGGGCCAGGACATTAGAAGCCCTCCCACTGTTGACCCCCCCAAGGATTGCTATCTTAATGCCATACCACCTCATGCTCATGTTTTAAGTCTTACTAGTATTTTTCATATAAAGAACTTCTGTTTCAAATGAATAAACAGAAATTGTGGGATAATATCTGAACCCTGAAACTCCAGAAAGTTGGAGGAAGGATTTGGGGAGAGGCTGGATTCTTGCAGGTGGCTGTTACTCCAGCAATTATGATGGATAAAAGGAAGTACTTCTTCACCCAAAGAGTGATTAACACTTGGAATTCACTGCCACAGGAAGTTGTGGCGGCTACAAGCATGGACGGCTTCAAAAAGGAATTAGATAAGCATATGGAGCAGAGGTCCATCAGTGGCTATTAGCCACAAGGTATAGATAGGGACTCTGGGGCAAGTGATGCTCTGTCATCTTGGTGCTTGGGGGGATCAACAGTGGGATGGCTTCTAATGTCCTGGCCCCACTGGTGGACCTCCTGATGGCACTGGTATTTCTGGCCACTGTGTGATACAAAGTGTTGGACTGGATGGGCCTTTGGCCTGATCCAACATTGGCATCTCTTATGTTCTTATGTTCTAATTATCAGAGCCAGATTCAGATATTTTGGATAATATATCTAGAAATACCTAGATATTTGTCCAAGATGGCTTCTGATCTGACCCACATAAGTCACTCCAGCCACATGGGCATAGATTTCACATGATTCCTTATAAAAAAGAAAACAACTAGGGGGTGAAGGATCACATGATTTTAAATTATTACTCAAAATTAGATCTGACATTTTTTTTTATGATAAATTGTTTTGCTCAGAGTTGTGAACTGCTGTGCTGGATACTTAGTGAGAACAGAACCTTCATTTCAGGCACAGGATGAAGAAAAAGAAGAGTTGGATTTATACCCCGCCCTTCACTTGGAGTCTCAGAGTGGTTTACATTCTCCTTCCTTTCCTCTCCCCACAACAGACACCCTATGAGGTAGGTGGGGCTAAGCGAGTTCTGGGAGAACTGCTCTTGAGAGAACAGCGCTGAGAGAACTGTGAATACCCCAAGGTCACCCAGCTGGCTGCACATGGAGGAGTGGGGAATCAAACCCGGTTCTCCAGATTAGAGTCCACTACTCTTAACCACTACACCAAACTGGAAAGCAATGATGATTGTAAGAAAGCTACATGACGATACATGGGTCGCTTCTGTCCTTTGACTATAGGTTCTTCATAGATAAAGGTAAAGGTTTCCCTTGCTCGAAAGCCAGTCAAAGCTGACTCTAGGGGGCAGTGCTCATCTCCATTCCCAAGCTGAAGAGCCAGCGCTGTCCGAAGACTTTTTCTGTGGTCATGTGGCCAGCATGACGACAACGACAACAACTACTACTACTATTTATTTATTTGATTTGTACCCCCCCCCTCCCCACCGAGGCAGGCTCAGGACGGCTTACATAAAAATAGCAACAGATAAAACAACAATTTAAATGTCAGTATAAAACACACAAACATAATTATTAAAAAAACTGTTTCGATGGCAATGGCGGTACAATAGTAGCAGAGTACATAAATGCTGAGGCACACGGAATGCTGTTACCTTCCCACCAAAGCGGTACCCATAGGCGTAGAGTTCAGGGGGGCGGAGGGGCGGGGGCTACCTCCGAAATTTTCCGGGGGGGTCTCAGCCTCCCCCGGGGCTTGAAGAGAAGCCTTTTCATTCCGCCGTCTGTAGACCTGAGGGACCGCGATCCCTTCCCTGTGCCTATTCCGAGTCCCGCAGACCGAGATCGGCCTCCCCTGCGCAAAACCTCCTCCACCAAACCAAACTCCCTCCCTCCCTCCTTCCCGCTACTGAATCCCTGTGCACGGCGAAAGCGGGCACCCAGGCCAGAACCGGCTCCGCTCACTTCCTTTCCCCTCCCTGACCTGTCCTGTTTGCTTCGCCCCCCCTTCTTTCCTGGCTCGCCTTCGGCGCTGGCAGCCGGGCCCCCCCCCCCAGCCCCATCCGCCTCCAGCGACGTGTCTCTCTCTCCCCTTCTCCCCAAGCCCCTACCGGGAACTTTACACACACACTACACCTCCCAGAGATCAGGGAGAAGGGGAGCCAGAAAATGTGCAATTGGGGTCCCAAGGATGAAAAGGGGAGGGGAGCAGCAGCCGGGTGTGCCTGGCGAGGAGAGGGCAGGCTCCGCAAGCCCGGGAGGGGGAGGAGGAGGGGGAGCCGGCCTCACTCCTTGAAGGGCTACCTTTCTGCTCCCGCCTGGATGGCTGCAAA
>NW_015165263.1:188398-188608 GCF_001447785.1 Gekko japonicus | reverse complement strand
GTATCATGGATCTAACGCTTCATGATTCTTTGTGGCACAAAAGGTATTTTTCAAAATGTGGGACCTCTGGATTTAGAAAGTGCCCCAAAATGCCCAGCAGTCTGCTGTCCATCTGCGAGCATGGTCAGGCTGTCTGAAGGGGGATGTACTAAAAGGAAGGACAGGATTGCCCATTGGAAACAATGGGAGAGGCTTGAAGGCCCATTGGAA
>NW_015165263.1:151371-184140 GCF_001447785.1 Gekko japonicus | reverse complement strand
AAAAGCAGTTTCTGTCAGAGCTCTCTCAGCCCTGCATACCTCCTCCCCTTGATCTTGATGGCCACTGTGCAGTGCTGCCTCTACTGATCTGTAATGTTCCAGGTGTTGTAATGTAATGCTCAGTTTCTCAAACAAGTGTATGCCTGTCTGTTGGTCCACTTAGGAATCTTGATCCTGGTTGTGTGGTGGTTTGGTGTAGTGGTTAAGTGTGCAGACTCTAATCTGGGAGAACCGGGTTTGATTCCCCACTCCTCCACTTGCACCTGCTGATGTGACCTTGGGTCAGTCACAAGCTCTGGCACAGCTGTCCTTGAGAAAGAGCAGTTTCTGTCAGAGCTCTCTCAGCCCCACCTACCTCACAAGGTGTCTGTTGTGGGAAGGGGAAGGGAAAGGAGTTTGTAAGCCGCTCTGAGACTCCCTTGGGTAGTGAAGGGCGGGGTATAAATCCTATCTTTTCTTCTTCTTCTTGTGTGGTGGGCTAGTTGTGGCAAATGGTAGGGAAGCTCAGTATTTCTGTATAAAGTTGTAGGGGCTTTATTGCAATGTGGTATGGCCTGATATTATGTTCTTATTCCAGTGTGGGGTGTGTGTGGGGGCTTTCTAAGTTTCTAAGCAGTGTTCTAAGAAGGCAACTGTTCCTGGGGTTAGCCCAGCCCAGGGACATTGCTAGGGCGGTTCCCAGGCCTCCCTAAATTTCTGGGGAGCCCATCCCTAAACCCCACATGGGTCCACCTCCATAGATAATGACCATGCCTGTGATGTCACTAGATCCTCCCTATGATGTCATTGGGTCCAGTTCTTTTAATGACTTAGCAATGCCTCTGGCCCAGCCCCAGCCCCCCCCCGGAAAATTGGAAAGTCTACGCCCTTGGCGGTACCTATTTATCTACTTGCAATATCTTGCTTTTGAACTGCTAGGTTGGCATGAGAGTTTCTTCATAGCAACTGAATTATACAAGGAGTCTGCAAGGAGATAAATGTTTGGACATACTTCCTCCAAGGCCTTTGGCTGATGCTTTTCTAACCCACAAGATGCTGTGACTTGGAAGGAGGAAACCTAGGGTTCTCATTCTAAAGTAATTAGCTGAAAATTTTATCATGGATTGGATCATGAGATATCTACACTAAAATGCAATTTAATGATGTGGCAGCTGTTTTCAGCTATTTTGTCCCGAGATAGAACCACCAGGGCTTCACAGCAAAATGTGTTTGAGGACATATCTGCTGTCTTGCAAAACCTGTGCAGTTTTCATTGATGTTTATTGGCTAAATTAAAAAGCTAAGAACTTTTGTGCAGAAAAAAATGCCCTAAAGAGGAATGCTTTGATACATACCTTGAGATAGCCTCAGGAGCCTGAGATGCCTGAGGAACATGATAATTTAATATTACCCATAGGCATGCCTAGCTGGTAGAGTTCTGACCTTAAGTAATATTGCTTGTAATGATCTGAGTCACCTGGAAAGAAAGGGATGCGCCTACTGATGCACTGTTGTAGCTAACAGGATTTACATACAACCGGCCGGTTTCCAATTTGCCCTATTTGGGCAAATTAATAGAGAGGGTGGTGGCGATACAGTTGCAAAGCATTCTAGATGACACTTCCATGCTGGATCCCTTCCAGTCCAGCTTCCGCCCGGGTTATGGGACGGAGACAGCACTGGTCGCCCTCACAGATGACCTCTGGAGGCATCTGGATCGGGGCGGGATGACGGTGCTGCTGTTGTTAGATCTGTTGGTGGCGTTCGACATGGTCAATCATCAGCTGGGTCGGGGACAAAGGGTGGCACTTGGGGAGAAGCAGTCCTGAAGGCACCCACTGGTCTGTGGAGTGTCCCAAGGAACAGAGCTCTCCCCAATGTTATTTAACATCTATATGCGCCCCCTTGCCCAGATTGCCCGGAGGCATGGGCTAGGGTATGCAGATGACACCCAGCTCTATCTGTTGTTGGGTGGTCAGTCTGGCTCTACGCTGGAAGATTTGGACCGGGCATTGCAGGACGTGGCGGGATGGCTTAGGTTGAGTCAGCTGAAATTGAATCCGACGAAGACAGGTCCTGTGCCTAAATCGGAGTGGTCCAGGGTTAGGGGCCCCAATTCCAGCCTTCGGTGGGGTGCCGTTGGTGTCAGCGCCGAAGGTCAGGAGTTTGGGAGTGCTCCTGGATCCCTCCCTGACAATGGAGGCCCAGGTAGCAGCCACTGCCAAGACAGCCTTTTACCATCTTTGGCTGATTAGGCAGTTGGTTTCTGAACATTCTTCCCTTTTTTGTTTATTTTGTACTACAGTTCTTTCCCCCATAATTTTTTTGAGAGTAAAATGTTGAGGCTGTTTTTATAATCTTTTCAATACAAGTTTAAAATTGCCATTTATCTGAAGAGGGAACCATGCTGCACCTAAGAATCATATAAATATTGTAGGTCAATTTTTGGAACAGTCATGGGATATAAAGGTATTACCATATAGTAGCTGAAAAGAAAAGGGATTCCGCAGGGTTCGCACTCCTTTAAGAAGATGTAGGATTACAAACCAATTCCGTACCACAGCTTGACAAATCAAAGGTTAATAATCTTTACATATATTTTTCTCTCTCAAGAAGCCTTTCTTCTTGGAACAAATATTACATTAAGATATGACCCAAAATGCCATATATTGAAGGTGTACACTTCAATTTTTTTCATAATAATTTCAGATCTGGATTTAGGGTAGGGCACTGTTTTTGGTATCCTGGTGCCGCTGCCTATTTGTGCACCTTACACTTAGTTCTTTTCTTTTCTTCTTTACTTCCTTCTTCTTTCTTCTGCTGGCTGCGCTCTGCAGCGCTGCCTGAGTACATCCTGCTACAAGGCAGGGCCAGCAAGAACTGGGGAAGCCTCCAGGGGATAAGCCCCTCCCCACCTGGATCAAAGCTTGGAGCCGACCCTGCAGAGGAGGGAGGAGCTTATCCCAGACGTGACGACTGTCCCATGATCTGAACCACTGGAGAAGAGTGGGGAGCTCCATAGCAAAAGCACACCAAACAATCGGTAGCCTTGTGTTCCCAGTCCTCTCATTGGCTGCATTACATGAGGCAGATATTCGTCTTTCTCCATCTCCAAAGCCTTCAATTCTTTGAGGGGGATGGGTACAAAATTACCTGTGCCACTATTGAGCAAAAACATGTTTTACAATGAGCAGTCGCAGGTAAGTCTTCCAAAGGTAGCTTTGAGAAAGCTTCCCTCCCTCCTTTCCATGCAAGTGGGTTTCTTATTTATTGCATTAGGTGACTGTCATTTGGTCTCCCATCCAGGCTGAGATCTTCAGCAAGGTGTTAGGTGCTTCAAATCAAACTTGGTACCATAGATTTTTTAGGCCAAATGCTACAGCATCCCCTGGAGACATGTTTAATGTGATGACATCACTTCTGTGTGATGTCATCACAGCACGCACACACAAGTCCCAGACTAGGAGCTTCTCCCCCTGCTGGAAAGAGGTAGGAGACCTGGCAACCCTAGCCAGACATCAGCCAGTGATTCTATTCAGAGACTTCCCACCACAATCTCATAACTTCAGCCACAACCAAAGATGCTGCAATCTTTCCTGTCTCCTCAGCAGAGTATTCCAAGGTCCTCTGGAGCTATCAAATCCCTCTTTTCTTCTTCACTTCCATCATCCCTTGCCTAATGCTCCAGAGGCTTTGCTGTAGTGGTTAAGTGTGTGGACTCTAATCTGGGAGAACTGGGTTTGATTCCCCACTCATCCACTTGTGGCTGCTGGATGACCTTGGGCAAGCCATAGTTCTGTCAGAGCTGTTCTTGAAAGAGCAGTTTCTCTCAGAGCTCTCTCAGCACCACCTACCTCACAGGGTGTCTGTTGTGGGGAGGGGAAGGGAAAGGAGTTCGTAAACCACTCTGAGACTCCAAGTGAAGGGTGGGTTATAAATCCAATCTCTTCTTCTCTTCTTCTACTTGGCAGAGCATGATTATCCACATTTGCCCTCGTTAGCCTTTTTCTTCTGCTTCCCCAGTTCCAAGTGACCCTAATCAAAGAAACCAGAGCAGAACGTACTCCTCATGCGATGTTTCAATAATATATGTTGTTGTGGTTCACCCAGGTTATTTTGTTATCTCAAATGGTACGTGTTGCCCCAAAGAGTCTGTCTCCTGTTTTAGTTGGGGACTTAGCAAGGAGACAGAGCTTTTTGAGAGAGGGGTAATCTAGCAAGATTTCTCCACCGATGTTTACAGGGATCTTTCCCTTTTGAAAACTCTCAAAATGACCAGTCCAATTTGAAAATAGAAATGAATTTTATTTGAGATTAGTACTAGATTACAAAAGCATACAAGAGATTTCATGCAAACAAGATCAAATGGGAAATACAGAGAGTAATGGGAAGATAGGCTGGGGTAGGGTTGCCACATCCATCTTCGTCCCCAGCGGGGGACTTTGGGGGACCTCCCGGAGGGGGTGGGGTGTCCCCAATGTGATGACATCACATTGGGGATGTCCCAGCTCCAAGCCCCACCCCCACGGGGACGGTCCCACCAGCTTCAAGGGATCCCTTTAAGTGCCCACAGATGAAGGCCCCACCTGCCAAATCTCTGAGTGGCATTGCCGCTGGGAGATCGGGTGTGCGGGGACAGTCCCACCAGCTGTGTGCACTTAAAGGGGTCCCTTTAAGCGCCTACAGCTGAGGGCCCTGCTCACCTGATCTCTGAACAGCATTGCCACTGGAAGATCAGGCATGCGGGGACAGTCCCACCAGCTCAGGTTGGGAAATACCTGGGGATTTTTGGGATGGAGACTAGGGAGGGGGAGGTTTGGGGGGGGAGAGGAGAAGAAGAAGAGGAGGAGGAGGAGGAAGAGGAGGTTGGATTTATACCCCACCCTTCACTACCTGAAGGAGTATCAGAGCGGCTTACAAACTCCTTTTCCTTCCCCTCCCCACAACAGACACCCTGTGAGGTAGGTGGGGCTGAGAGGGCTCTGACAGAAACTCCTCTTTTTCAAGAACAGCTGTGCCAGAACTACGCCTTGCCCAAGGTCATCCAGCAGGTGCATGTGGAGTACTGGGGAATCAAACCAGGTTCTCCCAGATTAGAGTCCACAAACTTAACCACTACACCAAACGTGTGTATCATTAATGCATCAAGAGGACATCAGTGGGGTATATAATGCCATAGAACCCAACTTCCACAGTGGCAATTTTCTCCAGGTGACTAACTCTCTGTCACAGAGACTAGTTGTAATCCCCGGAGATCTCCAGCCGCCACTGCATTCAAAAGAAGTTAAGCTGTATCAAGAGGTTTACACCTTCCAACCTTAGAGGATTACTCCCGAGGAAGACTAATGAAATGAGTATAAAACCGGGTGCTCATGGAGGATATCATGATGTTGGACTTTTCCTTGAATATAGAAGAATTTCCTAAGCAAAATTGTCATGTTTGAATAGATATACATATTGATGTTCACATGAATTATTAAATGTTATTTTTATCACAGTGTTTCCTTGTTTTTTGGTAGCCACTTGGAGACTGGCAACCCTAGCTGCATGTCAGTTTATGCTGCTAGAATGGAAGGAGATGGGATGGGGCAAGTTTAAAACTAGAATAATAGTAATTAATAGCCTACTTGTGAATCAGTGCGTGATAATGATTAGAATGATGAACTGAGACGGGGGAGAACTGGTGAAAATTCTCACTGGGTAAATTTTAGCCCGTCATTCTCATTAACCTAACTGGCAACATTGTGAGAACAAAGTGGAAGAGGGGAGAACCATGCATTCCTTGGAGAAATGGTGGTTTGTTTTTTTTAAGTGATAGATAATCTTCTCAGGTTCCCTGTAGGGGGGATTCTTGTTCTTCAGATTGCTGTTTATCTTCCCATGTCTTCTTTTTCCATACCCAGCAACCCAGGAACATTGCATTATATTCATGCTTGAATTCTTTAGCAGAATACCCTTTCATTTTAACATCACTACCCTCGTGGAAGATTTTACAATTGCAAACAGAATTTATAGTAGTCTACACTCAGCTTGCCAAGGGCTATAGCTATAAATAAGAATTTTCCCACTGTATTTCTTCAGAATTTTTGGGCTACGTAAAAAAGGGGGGTGATGAAAAACATTCACATGTCAACTTGTTGAATACCCACTGTAGTTGGAACTGAGTAATAGATCAGAAGCTTCAGTTAGATTCCTGTCAAACTATGGCAGAATTAAGGCAGCACAGCTGGCAGCTAATATGGAGATTCATGGAATGCAGGGTTTTCCAATTAGGATGGCTGCACACATTCATTTATTTAAAAAGAAGCCTTTCTTCTTTTTCTCTATGTAACACTCTCAGAAGGTAGAGAAGCACATGCGGGAATGTGGATCTATAGTGTCGATGCTGAGCACTAGGACACCAAAGAGAAGCCAAATTTGAATACCTACAAGACTGGTAAGAGGTGTTTCCAGTTCATTCAAATAGCCATTGGTCTAAAGATTAGTGCATTCTTCAGAAATGTGGTGTTCAATGACTATTAGCACAATCTGATAGACAAGAATTAGGGTAATTCCATCTGCTGAAATTAAAGCTGACTTGAGTAGAGCTGTGGTGGCTCAAGTGGTTAAGACGCTGAACTGCAGGCTGTGGAAGGTCAGTAGTTCAGCAGTTCGAGACCCGAGTGTGCCGCATGACGGAGTGAGAGCTCCCGTCTCTACTTCCAGCTCCTGCCAACCTAGCAGTTTGAAAGCAAGAAATTGCAAGTAGATAAATAGGTACCACTTCGGTGGGAAGGTAACAGCGTTCTGTGTGCCTTGGTGTTTAGTCATGCCGGCCACATGACCACAGAAACATCTTCGGACAGTGCTGGCTCTTCGGCTTTGAAATGGAGATGAGAACCGCAACCCTAGAGTCAGACTCGACTGGCTTTCTAGCAAGGGAACCTTTACTGAGTAGACTATAGAGACCACATCACTCCAGTATTGGTCCATCTACACTGGCCTCCAATATATTTCTGGACCCAATTCAAGGTGCTGATATTAACTTTTAAATCCATATATGGCTTGGGGCAAATGTACCTGAAGGACTGCCTACTCTAATAAGAACATATGAGACCACTCTGGTCATCTTCAGAGGCTCTGCTTCAGGTACCCTCACCATCTGTCAGGCTAGATGGGCAGCAACCTGAGAAAGAACCTTCTCAGTCATGGTACTGAAACTCTGGAACTCCCTCCATAGGGAGGTTTGTTCACATCCCTCTATCATTGTCTTCCATCAGCATTCCTTCACAAAATCTTACTAGCCCTCCTTCCTGCTTTGTGGGTGTTTCATGTGTCTATATGTTTTCATTGTTTTTAAATCTTTTACATATACTTGCATTTTAAATTATTTTTAATGTTTGAAATATTTTTAATGTTTACCACCTTGGGAGTCCTAAATTGGGTGGAAAGGTGGTGCATAACTGTTTTAAATAGATGCATAAATAAAAATAAATATATCAATCAAAAGGGAGCAGGATGGTGGAAGATGGCAGGCAGGTAAGGAACTTGGAGAGAAAAACAAGCAGGCTAGACAGCAGTCAGGCAAGGTTAAAATTTGACTGTTTTTCACACAAAAGACCAGGGAGTGATTCAAAAGGCAGGTCAAGGAGAATCAAGGGATTGTCTGAGAATGGAGATTTTATGAAGAACCTGGAGAACAGTAGTGCTGCCCCCTTTGTCCTTGATTTTGCAATCTCAGATTGATCACCAGGAGTGGTACCAGCACACAAAACAGAAA
This sequence comes from Gekko japonicus, assembly GCF_001447785.1. Lineage (NCBI taxonomy): Eukaryota > Metazoa > Chordata > Lepidosauria > Squamata > Gekkonidae > Gekko > Gekko japonicus. Next base: position 176,402 of record NW_015165263.1, on the reverse strand, counting down.
ATTTCAGTTTCAAATTTTGGCTTATCCAAACCACAGACACCTTTTTGCTTACATGTTATGGAAAGGTGTGTTGTTAAAATGACATGTAAGCACTAAGGAAAACACCAAGCAGAGAGAAAAGTGGAGGGGGGGGAATAATCTGCATTTATATTGAATTAACTTTATTTTATTAGTGCTTGAGATGTGTTTACCCTTGGTTGGATCCTGCACAAAATCTCCAGTGGATATCCATCAGTGGGGCAGGATTTCTTTGCCTTAGCTCTCCTGCTGCAAATACTGTTCCTGGGGGAAAGAAATCCCTGACAGTAGAGTTTTTACTTACTTACTTATTTATTTTCATGAATAGTCCGTCTTCTTACTGGGGCTCAAGGATGATTGCAAGTATGATTTAAACGTTTTAAATAAATAAATAAAACTATCCAGTTAATCAGTAAGCCGATTACAAAATATGGTAACATATCATTGGACTCTTAACAGCAAAGATTCTTGGTAAGACAAGGCTATTCAGTCAATCAGCAAGCGGATTACAATATATGATAACATTTGGGTCTAACAGCAAAGCCCTTGTAAAACAGTATAATGCAGTGTGGCTAGGACTGAGCAACTGGAGGGGGGGGAATCCCCACATACATTATGCCTTATAGAGGTCACCTCCTAAGCTGATCCATTACAGCACACCTTTATGAAAATGCCCCTCCTGTTTAATTATGTTCTGCACATTTTGTGAAACAATAAACATGTGGGGACCTTCCTAATAGCCACAGGCAGAATGTTTCATAATATGGGAGCCACCATATGGAATGTATATGAATGGGCAGTTACAGATTTTACCAGTTTGCAGGGTGGCATCTTAACAAGGCTTTGCTCTGATGTGGGTTCAGTGCCATGAAGGGCTTTGTAGGTGATAATGAGAACCTTAAATTGAGCCTGGTACCTGACTGGTAAGCAGGACTTTTTTTCTGAGGGAACGTGCTGGAAGAGAGTTCTGGAACCTTTTCAAGAAAATTCTTTTAAAAATGTTTAGAAGTTCATGAGTTTTCAGTATACAGATTGATCACTTCATTTTCCTCTTGAGAGTTCTGGGACATCTTAAAAAAAAAAAAGCCCTGCTGGTAAGGAATAAAATGTCTGCAGTGGGAGTGATATGTAGATTCCACTTGGTCATGAGCAGGGAAAATTGGGAATAATCCCTCCTCCCCATCAGTGGGAATTTTCCATTGGATCCAACCCCTTACTTCTGGAATAACAAATATCTCTGTCCCTGATTTATAGAAAAGGTTGTTTCATAGAAAACCAAAGCGCTGGATTTTTCTGCACATATACAAATGGTGGCAAAGTTTGCTACTAGGCTTGAGAAGAGGTAGGGGATATAGACATGTGGAACCAAAGTTGTACAGCTGTTGAATAAAGAATGCCCATAAAATTTATTTACAAAAACATGAAATAAAATAAAATCATACCTGGTCCTAAAAAGGCTGATCTCTGTCTTTTCATCACATGACCTGTTAAGGTTGCCAGGTCCCCTCCTTGCTGTGGTGGTGGGATTCTGGAGGTCATTCTGGGAGTGGGTGGGGACACCCCCAAGCCTGCCCCCAAGTGTGACCACCTGCCCGGCCACTCCTCTCCCTCCCCTTCTGCCAGATTTAAAGGGCTTCAGATGATCATCGGGCAATGTGATCCCCGCCAATCAGCTGAAGCCCTTTAAATCTGGCAGGAGGGGAGGGAGAGGGGTGGCTGGGCGGGTGGTCATGCTCAGGGGCAGGGCTTCCCCTGCTGGCCAGCTGGACAGGTGCAGACCTGGGGGCTGGCAACCCCACAACCTGTATTCCCTTTTTCTCAAGCCCAATAGCAAACCCTGCCCCCATTTTTGTGTCTGCAGAGAAGTTCAGTGCTTTAGTTTCCTATGAAGGATCAGTTATCATTTATTCAGAAGTAATTTCTATTAAATTCTAGGGATCTTATTCCCAAGCAGATACACTGGAACACAGCACAGTAAACTTTTTTTGCCTTGTTTTCAAAACTTGTGCCTTTATCCTGACATACATATAATGCAATTTTTCTTTTATGATGATTTTTCATTTACACTAAATGCTTAAGAAGTAAAAGATAGGAAAACAAATAAATAAATGAAAGTCATTACAGAATTCCTACAGTTTTAATAATAGAAAGTTCCACTATAATGACAAGATTTTAAATAACCATACAAATTTAAATACAGAACATCCTTCCTGCTACAGTATTCTATAGGGTACTGCAATGGATTCCCTTTTCTTTGGAGATTAATCTGTGCAGAACTATAGTAAATATTTATAGTTTATTACTGGGATTATCATTTAGAGTTATTCTATAATGATCCACAAAACTTGTACAGAGTAAGACAAACCCTGGCAATACACTTTAATTTCAGTTCAGTTAGAATTTTGAAATGTGGTTCAAAACGATGCCCCCTGTTGAGTCTGTTTTTATTAGTTTGGATCATATAGGCCTTGCAAAGCCATAACATGGCTATTTGGTTACCCACACCCATTATTCTCAAAGGGCAGCAGTGCTGGGTTTCACTCTGCAAATATAAATTAAGGGTTGGAATGTAGCTCAATGGTAGGTCAGGAGCTTTGCATGCAAAACATCCCTGGCATCTCCAGTTAAATAATCAATTAGTAAGAAAGTGATGAGAAAGACGCTGCATCTGTGACTCCAGAGAGGACTGTAAGTCAGAGAGACAGTAGACAATGCTGTGCTTGGATAGACCAGTGGTCTGACTCAGTGTGAGACAGCTTCATGTATATAAAGTTGTGGCACTCTTAATTAAAGGGGTCATTTCGTAGAAAAAGAGGTGCAGGAGCTCATTAGCATAACTTATTAGCATAACTTATTTGCATATGCCACACCCCCTGACATCACTGGAAGTGTGTCAGAAGGCAACACCCACTGCTCAGCCTCCACTGGACTGTTTTGGATTGCTAGCTATTGGAGCAAACATGCAGATCTGCCCTCACAGAGGAGGGAGAGCTTGTACCTGAATAAAACTTGGTCTTGAAGGTGCCACTGGACTGTTTTGGATTGCTAGCTATTGAGGTGGGAAACGCAGATCTTTCCTCACAGAGGAGGGAGAGCTTGTACTTGAAGGCAGGCCGGGGGGGGGGCGCTGCAACTTACCTGGCTGCTTCTTGCTCCTTGTGGCCTGACTGAGGGCTGCTGGGAGCAGGGGGTGGGGCTTGTTGCATGTGCCCACCCCCTGGACTCCTTACTGTAGGAGCTCCGCTCCTGTGTGCTCCCGCAGGAAATGACCCCTGATGAAACTGAATTCCTCTTATGTGTTACCCAAAATGAAATCTCCAAATTGGCTTCAGAATTTCATATTGGGTAACATTCAGTGGTAACATTCATATTGGTAACAGTAGAAAAAGTAAAAAAGGGAAGACAAGAGCAACTGCTGTTCTTAAAGAGACACACTTGTCCTTATTGGCATTCTTCTACTGGCTTGCTGTTGCCATTCTCACTGCTCCACTGGAAAAGGAGTTTTCCCTGCCCTTTCCAATATAACACACATCTCTGTATATTATCTTCACTATGGGGGGAGGGGAGAGATACAGAGTAAAGTCCTGGCATGTAGACACATAGTGCCCTGACACTGTGGAATAAAGTGTTACAGCTGCTCAGTGATCCATTAAAGCGTATTCTCTGGCTTTGCTGATGTTCTAATGGCCTCCCCTGAGGTAGTTAACCCCAAGATCAACCATATAACGGGGAAGCAAATGCCTCATCCTCTGCACTGATGAAATTGCACTACTCTTTTCTATCATTTACTTAGATATACTTGGAGCACAGATGACCTACGATATGTCTTCACCCACAGGGAAACTGAGCTACAATGTGTCTTCCTGGTTCAGAGTTCCATAATGCTGCTATTTTAAAAGATCAATCCCATATTCATATTTCTCAATCTCATATTCATATTTTGTGGAATGCTCTGTAAGACTCACCAGACTTGTGTCCAGAAACTTGATAAAATGGCTGAAGCTATTTAACATAATTATTATTACCAATAAATGTATAGCAACATTTCCCCCAATTGTTACATTGTACTGTAATTGAAGATGATCAGTTCTGCAGTTCCATTATGCCTTTAGCCCCACTTTGGTTGTCTTCTCAGACTGCTCCATGACAAGAATGAACTTGGTTTATGCACTCCCCTTCCCCACAACAGAGCCAATATGGGGAAAGTGCTGGCATTGTGCACAACATGATGTCACTTCCAGGGAAAACTGGAAATAATGTCATATCATTTCAAGAATCACAAGAAGCTCTTGACAAAACCATAACATTTCTGGTGATTCCAAGAGCAACACTGCAGTAGATGTCACACAGCATTGGTAGTTTTTTTTTTTTTAAAAAAAAACTTTCATTGCCCGAAGGAGCAGCTGCAGGACAAGCAGGATGCTGGTTGGATGTCTCCTGTCATAATGGGAGACCTGGCAACCCTGTGTTCATTTGTGCCGCAAACAAAATGGAGTTTGTACATAGTGCCAGAATTAGGGTTGACAACCTCCAGGTAATGCCTGGAGATCTCCCACTATAATAATTGTTCTCCAGACAATCAAGATCATTTCCCCTGGGGGGGGGGGAATGCTGCTTTGGAGGGGGAATTCTGTGGCACTATACCCTGATGATAGGGTTGCCAGCCTCCAAGTGGGGCCTGGGGATCTCTCACTTTTACAACTGGTCTCCAGCTAACAGAGCTCAGCTCCCCTGGAGAAAATGGCTGTTTTTAAGGGTGGTTTCTATGGCATTGTACTATGCTGAGGCCCCTCCCTTTCCCAAAACCCACCTTCTCCTGGCTCCACCGCCAAAGTCTCCAGGTATTTTCCAACCCAAATCTGGCAACCCTACCTGCTGTGGTCCCTCCCCTCCCCGAACCCTCCCCTTCTCAGGCTCCACCTTCAAATTCTCCAGGTATTTCTCAACCCAGAACTGGAAACCCTAGTCAGAATATGGCCACACTTTCTTCCTCTATTTTTTTCTTTTTTCATACTAGTGTACCAGTAGACAGACTATCTATCTACCTACCTGACTTTGACAATAAATATATAAAATACCTCATTTCCTCAAAAGGGGGGGTGATATAGAGATATAGCAGAGATTTTTGTAACCTTCCTTCAATCCTTTTGTAAGGACTGAAATTTTGTAACTTTCCCTTTTAAATACTCAGATTTGCTTCCTTGGCTGGAGAAGTAATATCTGTTCCAGAGTTGTGACATTCTTACACAACTAAGAACATAAGAACATAAGAGACGCCAATGTTGGATCAGGCCAAAGGCCCATCCAGTCCAACACTCTGTGTCACACAGTGGCCAGAAATACCAGTGCCATCAGGAGGTCCAGCAGTGGGGCCAGGACATTAGAAGCCCTCCCACTGTTGACCCCCCCCCAAGCACCAAGAAGACAGAGCATCACTTGCCCCAGAGCCCCTAGCTATACCTTGTGGCTAATAGCCACTGATGGACCTCTGCTCCATATGCTTATCTAATTCCCTTTTGAAGCCGTCCATGCTTGTAGCCGCCACCACTTCCTGTGGCAGTGAATTCCATGTGTTAATCACTCTTTGGGTGAAGAAGTACTTCCTTTTATCCGTTCTAACCCGACCGCTCTGCAGTTTCATGGAGTGCCCACGAGTTCTTGTATTGTGAGAAAGGGAGAAAAGTACCTCTTTCTTTACCTGCTCTTTCCCATGCATAATCTTATAAACCTCGATCATGTCACCCCTCAGTCGTCTTTTCTCCAAGCTAAAGAGCCCTAAGCGCTTTAACCTTTCCTCATAGGGAAAGTGTTCCAACCCTTTTATCATTCGAGTTGCCCTTTTCTGCACTTTTTCCAAAGCTATAATATCCTTTTTAAGGTGTGGTGCCCAGAACTGCACACAGTATTCCAAATGAGGTCTCACCATTGATTTATATAGGGGCATTATTATATTGGCTGATCTGTTTTCAATACCCTTCCTAATAATCCCCAGCATAGCATTGGCCTTCTTTATTGCAGTCACACACTGTCTCGACATTTTCAGTGAGTTATCCACTACAACTCCAAGATCTCTCTCTTGATCAGTCTCTGCCAGTTCAGACCCCATCAATGTGTATTTATATTTGGGATTTTTGGCTCCAATGTGCATCACCTTGCACTTGGCCTCATTGAACCCCATTTGCCATGCTACTGCCCACTCGCCCATCCTTGACAGATCCCCTTGGAGTGCCTCACAATCCTCACTGGTTTTCACCACCCGGAACAACTTCGTATCATCCGCAAATTTAGCCACTTCACTGCTTACTCCCATCTCCAAATCATTAATGAACAAGTTAAAAAGCAGTGGACCAAGTACTGATCCCTGCGGTACCCCACTGCTTACCACCCTCCACTGAGAAAATTGCCCATTTATACTCAGTCTCTGTTTTCTATGAATTAGCCAGTTTTTGATCCATAAAAGGACTTGTCCTTCTATCCCATGATTTTTGAGCTTACTTAGGAGCCTTTGATGAGGAACTTTATCAAAAGCTTTCTGGAAGTCAAGGTAAACAATATCTATTGGATCCCCCTTGTCCACATGCTTGTTCACCCCCTCAAAGAACACTAACAGGTTAGTGAGAGAAGATCTTCCCATACAGAAACCGTGCTGAGTCTGCCTCAATAGGTTTTGTTCATCTATGTGCCTACTAATTCTTTCCTTAATAATGGTTTCCACCAATTTACCCGGTATCGACGTCAGACTGACTACCCATCCCATCATTAGTGGCCTTTAACAGTGATTCATAAACCTCTATGAAGCTAAAATAATCTGAAAGTTTCTATCCTTTAAAAAAATCTGGCAGGCCTTTGTGAACCTTTCACGAAGGCTTCCTCGTGATATTATTCTGATGCATAGTAGATTGAAATGGTATCTATTTTTATAGCACTAAGGAATAAGCTACTCTTGCTTTTATGCATTGCTCTTTTTGATGTACTAAGCTTTTGAATAAGTGTGTTATCCATCATGGTGAAAGACAGATTAAAACAAATATTACCACCATCAAAGCAAGATGCGCTTTGATGGTTGGAGCAGACAAAATAGCAGGCAGCATCTCTCAAAGAAATTAAATTCTGAATCATTTTCCAACAGGCCCAATTTGTGTTTAGAAAACGGGTTCCATGTCAGTCGGAAATTAGTAAATCAAACACCTTGGTAATTCTTTGTTCCATAAACAGAAGAATTTGCTGCCATTGGGATTTGACAACAGATGTCTTTACAAGGAAAAAGAAAGAAAAACATTTATATGGTCCACACATTGCTTAAAGCAGTATACTTGGCCCTTGGGGGGGAGGCATACTGTTGTATAACTCAATTCACATGTTCCTTCAAAGTGGTGGATTTGAGCTGCTTGTGCATTTTGTCTTCTAATTCTACAACAGAAGGGGCTGACTTATAAAAAAAGATAGACAATTATAGGACACATAGTTCCCCACTGATTTTCATAGAAGCCCTTTGAGAGGGGTTATATATTTAGTAGATTTTTATCTTGTCCTACCTCCAAGGACCTTGGCCTGGCAACCAGCAAGAAACTGGGGAGGGGCATCAGCACTGTGTCATGTCCCTACATTTCCTGTGCCGCACCCCCCACCCCCGGGAACTGAAGTCACTCCTCTCTAGGAATGGTCAAAACCTCTACAGTTTTACCACAGAGTTTCCATTCCTAGAAAGGCATGATATCACTTCTGGATTTTTCTGTAAATTACATCGTGCTATCACTAATGTCATTTTAAAACATTTTTCTCCCTCTGGCCACTGGACTGCTGATGGGCGATGCCCACTGGAGACAGATCTCCCACCCCCCAGCAGGCATATGGAAACCCTATTCTCAACCTTTTGAAGAAACTGTCTTTATTTATGTATTATTTATTTAATGAATATACTAAATATTCTTATTACCCCTAGTATTCAGCTGCAAAAAAGTTTTAGTTTGATGCATCACTATTTGGCTAAATGTTTAGGGTCTTTAATTTATAAACTATAGCAAACAGCAAACTGAAAAACACCATATTGATCTGAAAATGAAACTGCTTTCATGATGGAGTAGAAAATACCATGATAGCACACTCATAACTCATTACGTATGGCAGGAGGGGCAACTCTATGGAGTTAGAACCAATAGGAAAATCAAGGAAATCCTGGGAATCAACTACTGGTGTGCTCAGATATAGAAAGCTTTTGGAGGGAGGGGGAATGGAAGTTGAATCTGGGCAGGGGTCATTTCATAGAAAAAGAGCTAGGGGAACTCATTAGCATAACTCATTAGCATATGCCACACACCCTGACATCAGGGGCCCAGCAGTGGACCTGCAAGGCCGGCGAGAGTGCGAGGAAGCCCCACCAAGGCCCTCCCTGGCCCCAGGCAGGCAGGGGTGGGGAGAGGCGGGGAGGAAGCAACTTACCCTCCCACTTCTCCTGCCTCCTCCTGGTTGAATGAGGGCCGGAAGAGGGGTGGCTGGAAGCAGGGGGCGGGGCTTCGTCGTGTGCCCCGCCCCCTGCACCTCACCCGGGGGAACTGCGATCCCCCGCGATCCCCCCCGAAATGACCTCTGAATCTCGGTAGCTTCACATATGGTCTTACAAAACCAAAAGTCCCCCCACCCCCGCATGAATAATGAATATGGGGAGCTGAAGCAGCAAGCAGTAATGACAGGAGGAAGGAAGACACAAATATGTCACTTATTTTGCTAGTATTTCGGGAAATTTGTTTGGTAGACAAATTCTCAAAGGGTACCAATTTATTGACTCTCACCAACATTAAAATGAACATTTCCAACTTTATTCTTGAAGAAAAAAGGAGATAAAAGCCAGTGCGAAAAAGCCATTAAAGCAGTTAAGGGGTGGGGGGAGAATCACTTCTTAAAAATACTTGCCCATGACAAGAGCAGAACTGAGGCAGCCTGTCCTCCTTTCCTGAAAGCTCAGGAAAATAAAGCTGTTTTCAGTGCTCATTTAGGCCTCTAATGGTGAGCCATCCATGTCTTTGACTGCTGTTTCTATAATAATGTAAGGGAAGCAGATGTATGCAGGAAGGCAGAACAAAGGCCCAAGTGATCACTGAAGCATGGAATTTTTAAGTGATACATTTTGCATATATTTCAGCAACAGTTGTACATAATAACACAACCTGTATTCTCTGCAAGTCTGCATACAGAAAAACAACAAGAAAAGTTGGGTTGGTGCTATACTGGTGGGTTGGGTTGGTGCTATCTCTGTTATAGGTTGCCTCCTATTAAGCCATTCTACTAGTTGGAACACTGCAGCACAGTGCACAACATGAGTGTTCACTGAACGTGTGTGGGTGCATTGGGGGAAGAACAGGATTGGGGTGATGGCCCTGTCCCCTGTCTCTGCATGATGACCACACAGAGGAAGTAGCTGTGTGAACTCTCCTTCTGTGTGATTATCAGTGGTGGCTTTGGAATATATTGCATCATGGAGAGGAAGAGCTGAAGTGGTTGGTCCCACTTATGACCAAAAACTGAATGGAGACAGGGGGCATAGCCAGAATGCTTCCTCCTGTTCTCCCTCGCTGTGCATTCCTTGAATGCATGGGGCTGCTGCATTCACCAAGCTTCAAGAGACCACCATAAGCAATCTTTCATAACATCCAACCATATGTTTCCAGAAAAGTATAAAGAACCCTGAAACTTGACTTATTTTTCACGGAACCTATGGCCTTGTGTTTGTCTAACAGGGGCCCTCTACAATTGAGCAAACCATTGCTGAATATTCTCAAGGGGCCATAGGGTTGCCAAGTGCTTTTTTAGCTGCAGCGGGGGACTCCCGGCTGGCGGCTGGAGTGTGCGTGCGTGCCGCACGCACGTCACCCAGAAGTTGCGTCACCGGGCATGCTGGGGGTGGGGCCATGACCATCTGAGGGAAAACCATAGAGTTTTCCCTTGGATGATCGTGGCCCTGCCCCCAGCGTCCAGGTGACGTGCACGTCGGGGTGGGGTTCCCCCCAGGGCCTGATCCGCCAGTGGCGGGGAATGGGCCTCTGGGGCCGGGGTTTCCCTGCCCCCCTGGGGACTTGGCAAGCCTAAGGGGGCATTCAACAGTAATTTGCAGTATGACATGAGATAGCTGTTCAAATTGGAAAGGTCAAGTATCCCACTGGGCATGTCCAGGGCTTTGGATGTGCCCCTCCATTTCTCCCCCCCCCCCAAATGTCAGAACAAGTACAGAACTAACAGGATAGTTGGGGAAATCTGAAACTATCCCTAATAAAAGGGTAGCCTTTAGCAGACTTCTAAAACATGAGAGGTTCATAGCAATGGGTCATTACAAATATTTTGCCCTGTCAAGAGGTGACAGTGACTGGTTACATATAATTACTTTTTCTGGATTGCATGTGTCATGTTGATCTTTGTGTGCACCTTTAAAATTACTGCTTTTAAATTGTGTGTTTAAATATCTGCTTTATTGATTTGAAAGAGAGAGAGAGAGAGAGAGAGAGAGAGAGAGAGAGAGAGAGAGATTTCCTGGAGTCAAGCACCCATTATGGAGCACTGTTAAAAATCCAAGAGGAAATGCTGTTATGAAAGACAAAGACAGTTTAAAACTATGAAGGAGAAACCCATTTAGAATAGAATGTGCGTACACACAAAAAAACACTCAATGCATATTAGGCACACCTTCTAGCAAGACAATTAAAGAGGGATAACATTTTAAAGGAGCAGATTTTTCATGTTTATGAGTGGAATGGGTATTCTAAAGTGCATGAATAATTCTGAGAACAGAACTGCGGAGGGAGAAATACCCTGGATTAATTAATCCAATTAATTATTTTTGGATTAACAAATAAAGTGCTATGTTCCATTAGACACCTTTATGCTTCCACCCACCTGACTTTAAACAAAAGCAGCTCTCAACATTCTTTTGTAACCTTTCCCATGGCAGATACTGGAAAGAGCTACTGTAGAGCATACTTGTTGGTTCTGCCCAATTGTTCCCAATTTAATTTCTACCTAACTGAACACATTTTTTCTATTTGTTTGTTTCAAGGGTAAGATCCAGATGTATACAGTGACATTGGAAGTATTTATTTCTGCTAGTCAAACCAAAGAAGCACCCAAAAATGGATCTGGAACTCAATCCAAACCTTTAAAAAAACCCTCTGAAGTGGTTTTTGAGCAAGCATTCATGTTTGGTTTACTGTCTAGTTAAATAGTAAGTTTTCTGTCTGTATACTGCTATATATTTTAATAATAATTTCTTTAAAAAGAGGAGTGAGTGATACCCTGGTTAAAATTAACTCAGTAGGCATGTAGAAGTTAGAAGTATTTTCAGAAACAAGCAGCTGTTAATTTTCTCACACAATGCAACTCAATAGGAATAAGATACAGTCTTTATAACCTATGCCTTGGAAAACCTCCACTATTTTACTTAATGAAGCTGCTTTATAGTGAGTCAGACCATTGGTCTTATGAGACTGCAGGAACAATCCATGATCAATTGTAAAAAGTGCAAGTCACTTAAATGTATCCAATGGATGTTTTACTCTTCATAAATTCTGCCCTAAATCAGGCTGGTGCAAGGGTGCCCAAGGCCAATTTAATGGCATATCACTATATGTGGTAAGACTGCATTTGAACTGTGTTTTATTTTTTCAAAGGGCAATTTAATTGAACCATTTCCAACACAGATTAAAACAAAAAACAGTAAACAGTGAACTTTCCCTTTCTGATGTCCATGGTGAGTGTCAGTGCATCACCACGTGATTAGATGTTTAACATAGTTTTCCTCATATCATTGTTAAGTATTAGCCTGAAAAGCTAAAACACACAAAAATTTAATCCCTAAAGTATAGCAGTAACCACAAAAGGCTTAATCTAAATTGATCACTGAGAATTACATTTTAAAAACCCCCCCCCCCTCCCCCCCCCCCCGGTAACTGCCCTCTTGGGCCCTGAACCCAAGGTGGTCTTTCCAGAGAGAGAGACACCCCAAAACAACCTCTGAACCTCCTAAAGCAGTGCCCTCATGAAGCCATACTGTTATCTTTCAAAGCTTTTGCTAGCAGACTAGGAGGATCTCATTTTGGCTTAATAACACAGACCAAGGAAGAACACAGGGCCAGCTACACTGCCAGAACATCCTCCAGGCAGGCAACCCCCCCCCCACATTCTTCTCTTCTGTCAGCTCAGTCCAAAAGGACTAGAATGGGCAATCTCTGCCCTCACCTCAGGAATCTTCTTGGTTAGTCTTTTGTCTGTCAAATATACAGGTGGACAGGGACAAAGAGCCTCTGGTCTGTGCTACTGTCATGAATGAAGTATGTTGCATGTTTCCATCTGCAACTCCTGTTTCACTTGTATGCCAGGAAATACCTTCAGAATAATCCTCTCATTCCTGTCTCCATATATTTGTCTAAAATAATGGCATTTTGATACCTCTGCCAGACCTATCAAGGTAAACATTAACTCACCATGTTCATCCTGCCACACATTAAGCAACCTCACCTCCATTGTCTGGCACCACACCACTCTATTTTTCCACAGTGGACACTCCCAACCCAACCATCCAGCACCTGGCTAATCTCATCAACACTATTGTAAATCCAGAATCTGCCCCTCTGGGACTTCACTAATCACACCTAGGTTTTACTTTTCCTGTGTCACACCCTCTTGGACCCACTATCGGCCCAGGAAATATTTTTTCTTCACCTAAGACAAGCCCTTCAAAGCCTCCCATTGGTCCACATTGTTTTCCCATGTCTATATCCACCAAAGCACATGGTCTCAACTGTGTGTCTGCCTGGATGCCAACTGGCAGTTCACCCCCAAACTTTGTTGGGGCCATAATCTCTTCTCCATGGACTCCTGCACATCTGGACAGGTAGTATAACTCCCATAATTGACCCTTCTATTTGCTATCATCACCTCTGTTTTCTTAGTTCTGAATTATGTGCTCTTTCTTTAACAATCAGTGTGTTTGTAATTAGTGAAATTCTTTAGTAACGATGATTTGATTTACTCTTCAAATCTGGAGTCTTTCTACTGTACTGGACCTTGGTATAAACAGGTGTATGATCTCTGGTACCCCTCTGGCCTCCCCTGCCACATAACTAGTTTTCCCCAACAATAAGGCAGGCCACTGGTGGTAACACCCCCCTAATGCCCTAACCTGGGTGGCCCAGGCTAGCCCAATTGTGTCAGAAGCTAAACAGGGTCAGCCCTGATTAGCAGTTAGATGTGAGACTACCAAGGAAGTCCAGACTTGCTACACAGAGGCAGACAATGGAAAACCACCTCTAAACATCTCTTGCCTTGAAAGAAGAAGAGAAGAGATTGGATTTATACCCCGCCCTTCACTACCCAAAGGTGTCTCAGAGCGGCTTACAAACTCCTTTCCCTTCCCCTCCCCACAACAGACATCCTGTGAGGTAGGTGGGGCTGAGAGAAGTATGGCTTGCCCAAGGTCATCCAGCCAGGTGCAAGTGGAGGAGTGGAATCAAACCTGGTTCTCCAAGATTAGAGTCTGCACACTTAACCACTACACCAAACTGGGTCTCCATAAATTGGCTGTAACTTGATGGCACTTTCCTCTACCACCACAAAAATATTTGAGATAACATATGTTGTGAAGGGTTGATTGACAACCCTTGATTGATTGGTGGCAGAGTTTGCTATTGGGCTTGAGAACAAAGTCCAAAACATATTTTATTTATTTATTTATTACATTTTTATACCACATCCTCTCCTGTGTGGTCTTGGAGCGGTTTGCAATAAAACACTCAACAATAATATACCATAAAATACATCTAAACATTAAAATAGCACCAGCTAAAATACAATTACAATTTTAAAAATCATAACACACAATTCCTAAGAAATTCCTAAGAAACACATTCCTAAGAAATAATCCATTCAACAATTACCAGATACAGGCAGTGGGAAATTCTACAAAATTTAATCGAAGGCCTGACAAAACAGAGTAGCCTTACACACCCTGTGGAATGCACAAAGATCCTGCACAGCACAGGCCTACTCATGGAGATGGTTCCAAAGGACAGGAACAATAATCAAGAAGGCGCTGGCAGAAGATAAATGGGGAACCTGGGGCCCAGGCACATTCAGGAAGCCCTGAGACGCTGACTGGGAGTGTGTGTGGGGGAATTAACCTGGAGTGGCAGTCCAGCAAATATGAAGGCACCAGACCATTAAGGGCGTTATAGGTTAAAACCAACAGCTTGAATTGGTACTAGAATATTAGGCCACACACCCCTAATGTAGCCAATCCTCCAAGAGTTTACAGAGCTCTTCTTACAGGAGCTACTGTAAGCTCTTGGAGGATTGGCTACATTAGGGGTGTGTCACTTAATATGCAAATGAGTACCTGCTACAAAAAGAGCCCTGGATGGGAATCAGTGCAGCTGCTGCAAGATAGGGGTGATATGAGTTTACCGGTCAGCAGCCTGGCAACTGCATTCTGGACTACCTGTAATTTCCAAAGCAACTTCAAGGATAGCCCTATGTAGAACATGTTACAGTAGTCCAAATTGGAGGTTACTGACATAGTACTAATAAGGATATTGGGGTATAATGGATAGCCTGCTGGACTAGGAACAGGGAGATCAAGGCTCAAATTATCATTCTGCCATGAAGTTCAGTGGAAAACTTTGTGCCAGTCACAGTCTCGTAGGCTCTTCTGCACTCTCATTTTCATCGCTTGTTGTTGCTTCTTTTTTCTCTCCCACATGTGTTTTGCTTCCTCTAGTGGTTTCTTTGATATTACATTGCTGTATCTGTGGCATATTCCCCTGAAGTTTTTAGGTACAGAGAAATATGATGTAATATTGAAGTGACCACTAGAGGAAGCAGAACACATGTTGGGGGGGGGGAGAAGCAGTAGGGGCACACAAGCAACAAAATGAGTGTGGAAGAGCCCTTACTCTACCTGCCTCACAAGTCTGTTATGGGAAGAATATGGAAGAACAGGCTATTAACACTGTCCTGTGTTCCTTAGAGGAAGGGCAAGATAAAATCACATAAAGTGCATAGCATTTCATCTTAAATCATGATTAAAGCATCTGCCACCTGTGTACCAGACTGTGCTCATCTTGATCTCTTATATTTACTTTTTAAACAAATGTATTTATTACATTTATATACTATGTAATTCAGTTTCCAGATAAAGTCTCATCTGGACACTGAACACAACAAGACCAGATAAGATTTATGTTCATTTATACTCTTTCTTGTAACCCTTCAGAGTCCAAAACCCATTACTGTCTCCAGGTTTGTATAAACCCTTCAAAAAGAATTAAAAAACGGGATCCTTAACCATATTCCTCCAAGTTGTCCAACCACTCCAAAACCTACCTCCACTATTTGCAATGGATGCCATTCTAGTGAGGAACAGGGGGTGCTCATTACAGCGCTATGAAGGGGAGAGCTCCCTGCATAATCTAAAAGGGAAGTTCCATTAAGGGATTTAGGGGTGAAAACATGACTGTCAACCTCTGAAGCCAGAAGCTGATTATTTCCCCAAGAATGTCCCCCAAATTCTTTTGTTTTTTGATGGAAATTACTTTCTCAACAAGTGGATATTTAACAAATGTTAAATATTTGGTACCAGTATATGACACCTTAAGGTGTTTGTTTCCCCCTATTGGATACCTTCTTTTGATAGTATGCGGCAGCTGGTATGCTGTAGTAGTCAGAATCTGACAGTATCTGACATGTAGCTGTCAATATTTGACAATGCATGATAGCTGATCTATAGTAGCAATTACAGTTTGGTAATCACTCAAGACTTAAAATAAACTTTAATAAATATTTTATTCATGTAACCATCAAATGCTGGTATAGTCATTTGATTGCAGATTTATTTATTTACAATGTTTATAGTCCACCTTTCTCTAAGTAGTTTGTGATTTTAGTATCTATGAAACTGTTTTATACTTAAGATTACTTTGGGACCATCTCAACCAATATTGGCTGCTGTGGTTGGCATCTTCTCTCTAGGGTCTCAGGCAGTGTTCCCTCTAAGCTGAGTTAGTGTGAGCTAGCTCACAATTTTTGAGCCTCCGGCTCACACATTCTTGTCTTGGCTCAGGAAGGAGGGCTCCAGAGCAAACTAATTTATGCAGTAGCCAAATCGCTCGCCCACAACTTTCATGCCACCAGCTCACAAAGCAGAATTCTTGCTCATAAGACTCCACAGCTTGGAGGGAACATTGGTCTCAGGCACAGAAAAGCCTTCCCAGCACTCATGATTCTTCACTTTGAGATACAAGGGATTGAATCTATAACCTTCTACATGTCAAACATATGTTATACCATTGAGCCACCAGACCTGTTTTGTTTCAGGTTACTTTCCCTTCCTACCATATCCTGGAGCTTTTTGCACAAATTCAGGATATACAAACATTTCTGACAAATGTTCCAGTTCTTGTCAACAGTCTTGCAACTTCTCTTGAAACACAGTGTTTTGTTTGCATGAGCAGGCAATGTCTTATATGAAAGGATGGGAAAATGTTTATTTTTAGTACAAGAAATGTGTTGAATCTTTACCTATGGCAGGTAATATATTTGAGGAATAAGGATTTGAATTGTGAGTTTTGTCATCAATATGAGAACAATAAGTGTGTATTGAGCTGAAACAAAAACTATAAAAATAAAACGCATGCTAACTAATCTCTTGTGGCATAATATCACAGAGAATGATGCAACATAAAGAGTTGTGACTTGAGAATTCATCCATGAGAAGTACAAGCAGCAAACACTGGATGGTATGTGTAATTTTGGGATGATACAACAGAATGAGAGACTACGAGCACTGCTGTGAGCACTTTGCAGAAAGTCAGGGGTAACAATCTAACAGCCCTAACCTGAATGGCCCAGGCTAGCCTGATCACATCAGACTTTTAAAACTAAGCAGGGTCAGCCCTGGTGAGTATTTGGATGGGAGACCACCAAGGAAGTCCAGGGTTGCTTTGCAGAGGCAGGCAGTGGGAAACCACCTCTTAATAATATCTCTGGCCTTGAAAACCCTATGCAGTTGTGACTTGAGAGCCAAAAGAAAGGGGGAAAAAACCCTCAGAACCTAATCTTCAGCTCTCATTTTAGCAAACTTTATGATTAAACTGTGAAAACAAATCCTGTACAAAGCACAAAAAATGTAGCTTGACAACATTTATCTTCATAATAATAATAATAATAATAAATATAAAAAACTTGACAAGATGGACTTCACTGCCCCATACACACACTAAACTTTCCTTACTTTTTGTAACAACATGTTTCCCTGGTATTGCTTTCAAACCCTCACCTATTCTTTTTTTTTCTTTCTGGTGGCTCTCTCACACTGGGCAACACATGCATCAGACAATGAAGCAAAACAGCACTTTCTTCATCATAGACCCAAAGCAACAGATGGAACAATTAGCTCTCTGCCCTGCAACACTGTTGTTTTTCAAAGCAAGGGTGCCAAAGAAGATAATTGCTTTTACTGTTCTCTTGGAACATGCTGTATTGTTTGCTGACAGCCTCCTAGACTCAGAGCACACTCTACTTAGCCCTAGGCGGTAAAGCTCATGTGTGGATTTCAGATTTCTTTTCTAATTGAAGTACTCAGGATATTTCAGTTCCAGCATGGCATCTGATCTTGGCACTTTTTTTTTTTTTTTTAAGCCCTGCTCATTTGAAAGTTGGCCTGAAAGTCATCAAGGTTGTACAATAGTGACACAGCAGTGAGTCATTAACTTTTGCTGGACTTTATTTTTAGGGATTTCAGGGAAGGTATGTTGCATAAAATTATGTTGCATATGATGTACTGCATAAAATTAAATGGCACATTTATTTAAATAGCCTGTGTGGTGCAGTAGATATAGTGTTGGGCTAGGATCTGAGACACCTGGGTTCAAATTCACACTGCCAAAAAAGCTCACAACATGATAACATTGTTATGGGAAAGGAAATCCCCCCCCATCCAAATTTACCTTTTTAAAGATATAGCGAGTATACATTCCTCTCGTTATGTATTTAAAGAGAAAAATTCTCTTTAATTTCTCTTTGAAGATAAATCATTGTACCCTTTCGTTGCTTCAGCGCTTGCAGTTGCTTAATATTACACACACCAGGGGGGTGCCCTATAGGAGGACAGCAAGAACTGGGAATACATTGCCTGCCTCTGAGCATCTACAGAGTGAAATTCTGAAATTTTGCAGAACCTCCCCTTCTGGCCTTCTTCTCTTTGTTTTTTTTTCCTTTGATCAAAATAGAATTTATTAGAAACAGACTCCAAATTCCTTTAGAAAATAGAGGAAAAGAAACTGAATGTTGGATTTCAGGGAGAAACAAGGAAAGAGGAATCAAGAGAATTTCTCTTTACAGTGCTACTGGGTAATCTGTAGCCAGGTGTTTTCTGTCTACCTCACAATTTGTTGTGATGATAAAATGACAGGTGGGGGGAGAACCAGGTGAATAATTCTGAGCTCTGTGTGAGGAAGGGCAGATAAAAATTACTAAACTTAAGACTTTGGGTAACATATACTCTCTGCAGGTAGATCCCAAGTTGGTTTATAAACACTATTTACAATGGTTCACTCACTATTTATAATGATCTTCTTCACTCACTATTTCCAAGTGTCCATTAGGGCCACTTCTAATATAAAACATTCTAGATAGAAGACATTCATGTTTGAAATACCGTAACACCTTTATATAAACTGTCAATCACATGTGCATTTTGCTGTATGTACAGATGTTGCATATACCACTTGAAAAGGACTGTAAATGATGACACTCTAGTATCCAACCAAGTAGTACAAGGATTTTGAAACAGTTTCCTGATATGAAATAATTTTGCCGAGGAGTTGTAACTCCTGTATATCTCCTGCCCCTTGGTGTTACCTGTTGTCCTTGTATCATTGTCATCCCATAGTCTTCAGCATTATTTCTGCCAGCCATTTTTTAAAAAAATACTGGGAAGCATCTGTATGCTCACACAGCCTATAGGAAATAATGATTGCAACTATGGAAAAATATACATATTTTCAGATGGCTTCATTTACAAACTTCCAGCCTGGCTTTGGAAACAAATCTAGAATTCAGATTCAAGTCATGAACAATCTGATCATGAGTCTTATGAAAAGTATGATGGAATCAAAACTATTTACCTCATTTTATGCTCAATATTGAAAAGCAGTTGCTACTCTGGGCAATTTTGAGCATTCGTCATAAACACATTTACAGTGCTTTCATCCTATTCTTCTTAGCAAAGTTTTCATTCTTCTTTATTCCCCATTGCCATTGGTTCATTTTTCTATTCAAACCGCAAATATTGTGGGTTGTTGCACAACCTACATAATTCTAATGTCATGAGATTGTGTTGGTTGTGCCATTGTCACAGACACTTGTATCTAATATTATGTAAGTCACCACAGCCACGTCAAGAATATTGCTGCAAAAATGTGGTGGGGGAGATAAAAATGCCGCAAAAAGAAGCTGTGGCACCAGAAGAACAAAAGGGCACTAGAAAGTATGAGGAAAACAATACTAGTATTTAGCAAAATGTATGGGGAGTGGAGCTGAGTTCATTGCCCTAACGCCATTATTGGACTGGTCACCAAAGGGAGATTTATTTACTTATTTATGTTCAATTTGTATCCCACCTTGCCAGGGAACTGGCTCAAGGTGGCGAACAAGCATTAAAAACAGTAAAATAGTAAATACAATAAAATATAAATAACAATTACCTAACATCATAGAATTCTAACAAGGACAATACAAATGATGGTGGCATTCAATATACAGAAGAAGGCAATATCCACCAATGTTTCATGCGGGCCATAGTATGTTCCGGTGGCTCATTTGTCAGTGGCGGCTCCTAATCAAAAGTCTGGTGGAAGAGCTCCGTTTTACAGGCCCTGCGGAACTGCAAAAAGTCCCACAGGGCCCTGATGTTATCTGGGAGCTCATTCCACCAGTGTGGAGTCGCCACTGAAAAGGTCCTGGCTCTAGTAGCAGCCAACCTGGCATCTCTCAGGCCAGGGAGAGTCAAGCGATTCTGAGTCCCTGACCTCAGTGCTCTCTGGAGCACATGTGAGGAAAGATGGTCTCTCAGGTAGGCAGGCCCCTGACCATACAGGGCTTTAAAGGTCAAAACCAGCACCTTGAAATGGTTCCGGTAAGATATTGGCAGCCAGTGCAATGCCTTCAGCACAGGCTGGATGTGGTCTCGTATAGAGAGACCCACCAACAGCCTGGCTGCCGCATTTTGCACTAGCTGCAGCTTCCGGATCTGAGACAAGGGCAGCGCCATGTAGAGAGTGTTGCAGTAGTCTAATCTTAACGTGACCATAGCATAGATCACTGTTGCCAGGTCATTGAGGAAGGGAACCAACTGCCTAATCAGCCACAGATGGTAAAAGGCTGCCTTGGCAGTGGCTGCTACCACTGAGGGCCTCCAGTCACCATAAGGGGACAATTCCATTCAGAGAGGATTTTTCTAATTTTCTTTCCTGAAGGTCTGTGTCACGCCAGCCAACAAGCTAAAACTCTTAACTAATAGTGGGAACTCTTAGGCTTATCAGTACCACACTTCTAAACAAGTCCAGACACTCTCCTTGTCTCACATTCACAAAATGCCATGATTCAGTTATTATCACTGGACACAAACAATGGAGCAGAAAAGTGGGTGATATTTATAAATGAGGTCTATACCTCATTCATACAAACTGGTGTAATGGTAAAGGTCTGCCTTACTCAAAAGCCAGTCGAATCCGACTCTAGGGGGCGGTGCTCATCTCCGTTTCCAAGCTGAAGAGCCAGCACTGTCCAAAGATTCTTCCGTGGTCATGTGGCCAGCATGACTACATGCTGAGGTGCACGGAACGCTATTACCTTCCCACTGAAGTGGTACCTATTTATCTACTTGCACTTTCTTGCTTTCGGAGTGCTACGTTGGCAGGAGCTGGGGCCAGAGTCAGGAGCTCACTCCGTCACACAACACTAGGGTCTTGAACTGCCGAGCTACCAACCTTCCAGTCTACAACACAGTGTCTTAACCTGGGTGTACATTCCAGTTTATCAAAATGAATGGAAATTTAGCTAAAATATTGAAGAGTTGTGGGGGGGTTTTTTTTGGGGGGGTTGCAGGGGGGGGAATGGACACAATAATAGCAAGGTAAAAGGTAGCTAAATCAGAATAAAAGGTAGCAAATGGTTTCATTAAAAAGTTTTACACTTCAAAGGTACATTAATCAGAGCACAGCTGCTACTTTCCTTGGGTCACTATAGTGGTCTGTCACTACCTCCTCTTGCTAGATAATAATCTTTCATTCTGTGTGATTAGTTATCAAAAAACAATCATTTAAAGCTCAATTGAACTCTCTTACAATCAAAGAAAAAGTTGTGATACGAATTACATCCTAAAAATAGCAGTATTTAACTCATCACTCCTAATCCAATCTTGTATATGTTTGCATCAGATTTTCTTCTGTGACTTTCTTTAGGCAGGCCAAAAAAAAAAAAAAATCTCACAAACCTTCATTTAGGAAATATTCCAGGGCATACTGCTGAGATGATAGTAAATAATTTAGATTCAAAAAGAATTACCTGAAAACTGTACTGCTCAGGTCAACTAGTTTTCTTAAAGGAGCAACTCTGACAAACAAAAAACAGGGTGATGTGTCAGTACTCTCCCCCTGCACCCCTGTTTGCAAACACTTTTTCTATTTTCTCTACATCTTTGTGGATGCACTCTGTAAGCCTCTTTCAGTCTCGGTGAGAAAGGCAGGGTATAAGTATGCTAAAGAAAGAAAGAAAATTGCTGGGAATGTTAATCAAGTCTACCAAGATATGAGTAAAGAACTGAATTTCAATAGTGCAGCTGTCTGAGTACTGTGTTGTTTTTATTTCAATTACTGGTTTGGATCCAGTCTACACTGGCAACTTACAGTGATTTTCCCTTCCTTCTCCAGATCCCCCTTGTATCATTCCCATGTCTCCCATGAACTGCATCTTGTGGAGGTCAGCAGGCTGCAGTGGTGGGAGCGGGGAGGAAGGAAAGTTCCATTATACTGCTGGAAAACTGAGTCTGGATCCAACCCACTGTGCTTTAGCTTTTATGTCATTGCAAGCTGCTTCAAATAGAGCAAAGAAGTGATGTTAGGGTTGCCAGGTCCCCTCATCAATCTGCCGGGGGGATTTGGGGGGCATTCTGTGTTGCCAACCAGCTGGAGGGCCCTTTAAATCTTTTAGCAGGGAGGGAAAGGGCTGTTGCCGGCCACAGCTCCACTGGCCTGCTAAAAGATTTAAAGGGCTCTTCAGCTGGTTGACGGGCCATGTGCTCCCCGCCGATCAGCTGAAGCCCTTTAAATCTTTTAGCAGGGAGGGAGAGGGGTGGCCATGGGTGGCTGTGACTTGGGGGCAGGACTTGGAGGCAGTCGCTTCCCTGCTAGCCAGCAGCGGGGGGAAACCCCACCTGGACCTGGGGGCTGGCAACCCTAAGTGAAATATACTTTTAAAATATACTTTAGAGCAGGGTCCCCCAGCCTTTTTGAGCCAGTGGGCTCCTTCAGAACTCTGACAAAGCATGGTGTGTGCAGCCACAGAATGGCTGCCTTAAAGCAGATGCTGCAGGAGGTGGAGCCAGTTCCAAAATAGTTGCCCCAGCTTACCTTCAATTTAAAAAGTGGACATCCTTGTGCTGTGGTTGCAGCTACCACCAAAGCAACATTTTAAAAAAAATCTGAACAGCCAATCAGAAAGCCCACCTGGCCTACCCACTTTCTAAAAACACTTGATGGGCACCAGAAAAGGTGTCAGTGGGCACCATGGTTGGGGACCCTTTTGCCTTAGGGGCCTGAAGCTTCCAGTTGCTAAGTCCCAGTCTACAATACCCAGTAGTTTCTTGGCAAAGAAGTGGGTGCAGCCAATACAGGACTAGATAATCTTATAGCATCAGCTAAACACGGCTTCTTTTACCACAAGGAAGCAGTCGGTTAATAAATATTTAAATACTTTTATTTCATCACTTAAATGCTTTGGTCAAAGTAATACAATTCAGGTACTTATATGGAATGGTATTTCCTCAAGCTCCAGTGAAACATTGGCATTAATAAAGGCCAGATAGTCAGATAATGGGGAATACACAGTAGGGATTTTTGTATTGTCCTCTTCAATGCTGTCCACCAAGTTTTAAATAAGTAATGATAAAAGTCCTCCAGTCTAGCCTGCATGTTAGAAACTAATTCCTAAGGGTGCTTGTTTTGACAGGTACAAATTCATGTCTTTTTTATTATTATTATGATTGTTGGTGTTCCTTCCCTTTATGACAATGTTTTATTTGCTTTTATTCTCAGCTGTCCACTTTGATTTAAAGTGTGTTTTCCCTCAAGACTGACAAGACAGCATGAAATAGGCATATCAAAGCTAGAGTTATTTAGTTGAAAAAAAATTCCAGCTCTGAGGATATTTTTTTCACCTGAATGGTGCTTTTTAAAGCTTGGTCTAAGCAGCTACCTGCTGAGTGAAATTATCCTAGGCCTCTTTTGTACAGCTACTTCTGGGCAACAAGATTGCCTTCTACAATCTGTCTGATGACTCAGGTGATTTACAAATGTGGCTTAATGGAGTTTGCAGAGTTAAGACAAAGCACCATTCTCTCCAAAGTTAAAAACACAACACAAAGCTTCGGTGGGGGGAATATATATATCCAAGAATGGTATAATGCAATGCAGCACTATATTCATGTTGCAAATGCCACCTATAACCACAGGATTAACACCTGGCAGTTGCCTGGCACCCTGAGGCAGCTGAAAGCTCGGACAATGAAAAACTCCACTTTTAGAAAGAAAAAAAGTATCCATTTTGATCAGGGTTCTTTTGAAGGGGTGGAGGAAGGGGATGGTTGATAGTTGCTCAGGCAAGACCTCCCCCCCTTCTTTTTTTCTTTTACCTAGCACCCCTTTTATGCCCTGACCTGGATAGATCTCTGAAGCTAAGCAGGGCCAACCCTGGCTAGCATTTGGATGGGAGACCCCCAAAGAATACCAGGGTCATGTGAGACACAAGCCTAGAGGTTACATACAGACTTGCCGAAGTGCCTCACTTGTTGTTAGGATACAGTCAGGCCTGAATGGTCAGCCCAGCCGCATAGGTATCTGGGAGGAAGCATCTTTGCCACATTCCACATTGCATTCTTATCTACAGACTGTGCCTTCTTGTTTTCGCTAGCAATAGGACACTAGAGGGGGCCTGAAGACCCCAGCTGGATTCAACTGGCTGGGAACACATGCATAATAAATGTTATGCTGTGCTACAGGTCTTGACGAATGGAATGATGCCAACATGTCCTTTTCCTTATAAGGAGTATCTATAGTAGGTAGGTAGCTCTTGCAATGATTCTACCTATACCATATAATCAATAGCTTTGTATATGTACCAACATATGTACCAGCAAGTGAACAAAAGATCTGACCACCCTGATGGGGTCCGGGCAGCTTGGTTTGCAGGC
The DNA here is from genome assembly GCF_001447785.1 of Gekko japonicus. Lineage (NCBI taxonomy): Eukaryota > Metazoa > Chordata > Lepidosauria > Squamata > Gekkonidae > Gekko > Gekko japonicus. The sequence continues at coordinate 151,879 of NW_015165263.1, read as the reverse complement.
CTTGGCCTTGCTCTGCTCCAGTTTTTTATTGCAATAAATTCTATTTTTCCTCGTCAGCCGGACTTCGACTAAGTATTGGTTTTTGGGCACAAGCACTTGGGCCACACATTTGTGGAACAATCATGACATGGAGGCAGGCAATGGCAAACCACCTCTGAACATCTCTTGCCTTGAAAACCCAACTGTGTTGCAATAAATCAGCTGTGACTTGATGGCCAAACAAACAAAACCCTGCTTTTTAATTGGATCATTCACATAAATTAACAGGCTCCACTCCTGGGTCCAGTAGAAATTGTTGACCTTTGCCCCCACAGCTACCACAAAAGTCTGCACTAAACTAATAGAGCAGCTGAGGAAAAATAAGATCTTCAGGTCTCAACTTGGGCCATGTCTAGCACTGCTATACATCCTGCCCAGGTACAAAACTTTTTGATGTCAACATTCATCCCACCTAACAACAGATCCAGGCAAAAGAAGGTGTGTAGAGAAAGCAAACAGGTAAGCAAGG